>NC_057802.1:57891381-57926273 GCF_018294505.1 Triticum aestivum
AAAACTGGATGCACTTCGTGTACAAAACGGACAATCTCTTTCAAAGTATCAGGATTTCATCCGGAAACTCGTCTGTTACAAAGGGATTTCATTTTTAAAACTTATTTGAACTCCTGACTTTTTGTGTGTTCAAAATGCACCATTCAAAGCCACATCATCATTTTTCAATCCTTTCTTACTTCATTTGTTATTTTTCATGCATTTACTAATTATTTTGAGCTATAAGACCCTAAAATTGAAAAGCATTTCAAATGAACTCTGAAAAGGTTTTGTTTCTACTTACAACAAAAAACTTATTTATTTTATTTCTAATTACTTATGTATTTTACTTTAATTATTTTATTTTTATTTATTTTACTGCTGCTATTTTTATTTATTTTACTGCTGCTATTTTTACTTAATTTATTAAGGTTTATTTATTGCAGTTACTATAGTTTATTTTATTTTATTTTATTAAGGCTTATTTAGTTTTATCTATTTTATTAAGGTTTATTGATTTTATAAATATAAAAAAATGAACATAGATGCACTTATAGAGAAAATTTAACCTAAATTCATAATAAATTTCTATGAAATTTACTATGAATTTAGGTCAAATTTCCTGTATAAGGGCATATATTTTCACTTTAAGAGAAGCTCAACAAGGCATAGAGGGACGGGCTTATAAACTGGTGTGAGCACCCTTCGGTTGGCGAGGTGGGACTAAACACTGGCCGCAACTAGGACCAGCTCTTTAGTCCCGGTTTGTGGTATGAACCGGGACTAAAGGGTGGTGGGCCAGGAGTGTGGCCCATTGGTCCTGGTTTGTACCACCAACCGGGACCAATGGGTCCATACGAACCGGGACCAATGCCCAGGAGGGCCTGGCCGGCCCACTGGGCTCACGAACCGGGACCAATGCTCACATTAGTCCCGGTTCGTGACTGAACTGGGGCTAATATGAAAACTGCCCTGTGACCTAAGCCATGTTTTCTACTAGTGATTAATGCGCGTCTGGAGCACTGATAGTTCGTCGGACGAACACCAGTTCAGGCCTTTATTGGGCCAGGACGTAAGCCGCAGAGGGGCTCCGGATAGGAACTCGGGAGCAGCGGCCCATTCCGTGCCGCGGGGCTCAGTGATGTAAAACCACTGCTCTTGCCACTCTTTGACGGAATCATTAAAAGTACCTATTGGCCATGTGACGTTGGGCATCTTGCTCACCATAGCGCCCCCGCACTCGGCGTGCTCGCCGCTCACCACCTTGGGCTTCACATTAAAGATCTTCAGCCATAAGCCGAAGTGTGGCGAGATGCGCAGGAAAGCCTCGCACACGACGATGAACGTCGAGATGTTGAGGAAGGAATTGGGGGATAGATCGTGAAAATCAATCACGTAATAATAGATGATGCCACGAACGAACGGGTGGAGGGGAAACCCCAGACCGCGGACAAAATGAGGGAGCAATACAACCCTCTCGCGGGGTTCCGGAGTAGGGACGATCTGTCCCATCGTCGGGAGACGGTGGCTGATTTTCTTGGCCAGATACCCCGCCTCCCGAAGCTTTTTGATATCCTTCTCCCGGACGGTAGAGGCCATCCACTTGCCTCCGGCTCCGGATCCGGACATTTTTGGAAGACCTTTGTGGGCGGAGAAGACGAACGCTCGGGCGCTGGAGCTCGAGCGAAGGGGAATGGATCAGGAAGAAGAAAGCGTGGGTGCAAAAGGGAGTCCTTATCCCCTTATAAAGGCAGCAGGGATTCTGCGCCTTCCCACTTGCCTGGTAAACTTGCTTATTCCCCAAGCGCCGTGATTGATGGCGCGGTTGGGTTACCACACCCGTATTGATGAGAATCCCATGATAAGGGGACACAATCTCTACTTCAACAAGGCGTGCTGAGAAAACCGCCTCGCAATGTGTGCAGTAGTTGGTTGAGAAAAACGGTTCGAATAATGACCGATCCATAGCGTGATGTCACGCTATGAAATTTGTCAGCATATTAGATTTGTGGAATATTATACTCTCTACGGTGGTATGTGGAATTTGTTTTGCAGAGCCGAACACGATCCTTGTGTTCAAAATAATCTATGGAGTATTCGGAGGAGGAACCCGCCTTGCAATGCCGAAGACAATCTGCGCGTCGGACTCATCGTCATTGAAGCCTGGTTCAGGGGCTACTGAGGGAGTCCTGGATTAGAGGGTACTCGAACAGCCGGACTATATACTTTGGCCCGACTGTTGGACTATGAAGATACAAGATTGAAGACTTCGTCCCGTGTCCGGGTGGGACTCTCCTTGGCGTGGAAGGCAAGCTTGGCAATTCGGATATGTAGATCTTCTCCCTTGTAACCGACTCTGTGTAACCCTAGCCCCCTCCGGTGTCTATATAAACCGGAGGGTTTAGTCCGTAGGACGAGAACAATCATAATCATAGGCTAGCTTCTAGGGTTTAGCCTCTACAATCTCGTGGTAGATCAACTCTTGTAATACTCATATCATTAAGATCAATCAAGCAGGAAGTAGGGTATTACCTCCATCGAGAGGGCCCGAACCTGGGTAAACATTGTCTCCCCCGCCTCCTGTTACCATCCGCCTTAGACGCACAGTTCGGGACCCCCTACCCGAGATCCGCCGGTTTTGACACCGACAGTGCCCCCACGTGTGGTTTTGGTAATTGATGACATTCTCTATGGAATAATGGTTGCATTGAGTTATATTTGAAGGATTTGTCCATAGGCTTTTCTTGAAGTCCATGTGTTGGTTTCAAGGAGTTTATGAGTTGACAAAGGTGCTATTAAGGAATTATCCAAAGATTGGTCATGTGAGTGTTGAGCTTATTGCAAGCATGTCTTGAAGAAGAAAATTTTGTGATCATTCATATTTACCTTCAAGACATCATCCAAATGAAGAGAGTTGGAAATATTCAAGGTTGATCAAGACTAAGTCAACAGTGAATCAAGTTGATCAACTCATAAAGTGTAGAAGATGTACCGAGAGGGATCAAGTGATCCCATTGTATGGTAAGCATTGTCCATTACGTTTTGTGTACTAACCCATGGTCTACATGAGAGTTCTATGTGGTGTTAGGTATGTTTCCATGGGCTTGCGTCAAGAGGGAGATCTCATACAACCCATGGAGAGGATGACATCAAGTGGTGATCGTCATCAAGATTGCGGTGTGCAAGGTCAAGTGGAGCATCACGAAGAGATCAAGTGCTTGAAGCTTGCCGTCCATTGTGGTGTCAATGGACTTGTGAAGATATGCCAAAGAGTGGCTCACCCATAGTGGAGTATGGGGGAGCAATCAACTAGTTTTTTATCAAGCCAACGCAATCAAGAAAGGTAGTCCAACTTGAAGGAGTCAAGATCATCATCATCTAGCTCAACTGGACTGTGTGCAAGGCAAAGGTTCGCCCTTGATAGGTTTTCTATTTTACCGGTCTCATGGTGGTAGTTGGGAGACCGGGTTATAGGATCGATTGCCGTACTATCAAGGGGGGATCTCGATGAGTAGCTTGATCGTATTGTTCATAGAGAGTGCAAACCATTGCATCCTTGCATCGTCTTTATTGGCACTTGTTTGTTTCGTCTCCTTGTCAGATTTGGAGCTTATGGTCATATTGATGACAAGCTCTAGTTCATCGAAAACAGAGTTCACATGCTTCTTCTATGATGTTTTCGATGTTGGAGGTTATGCCGGTTCTTCTCTGTTGTAGGTGTCACACCTCTATTTGTTTGGCATACCTCCCATGCCTCTTCTTACTTTTACCTGTCATTGTTTGGATAGTACTAGTCGTCATCTATCCAACAAGTTTGAGTTTGTTGATTTCAGAGCCCATTTGCAAAAGTGTCAGGACACCGGTTCTAAGTCACACCGATCTAGCCTGTAACACCTCATATCACTTGGCGGCCTCACGCACGGTATTCCCACGGGTGTCGCCTTACCATGGCCCGGGACCGTTTGCGCCTTTTGGCTCACGTATATGATAGTGTCGCTAGCATCCATATGACAGAGAACCCGGGCCGACATGGCTAGTCGTGAACCCAAAGTGGCACTAGCTTACGAGGACAGCCATACATGAATCAACATCGAGCATGTCGGTCAGCAGCGTGTGAATCCCGGCTGTAGCACTGGGCTAACAGGACTCCGGGAACCCGGGCTGTAGCAGGCTAGGCAGGACTCCGGATGTCACCGGGTGACATTTCCCCGAAGGGACAGACACAGGAACGAAGTGAATGACATGCCGGCCAGTCAGGTGTCCGGAGCAGTAGTGCTGGGCTAGCAGGACTCCGGTGAACCGGGCTGTAGCGGACTACTATGGCTCATGGAAGCACAAGACTACATTTCCCCATAAGAGAGGCTACCAAGGATAAACAACTACGTTGTCGGATCCCACACATACCAAGCATTTCAATCATACACGCAATATGCTCGATATGTGTAAATACAACATGGTATTACAACATAACTCTACGACTCAAGTATTTATTCATTAGGCTCCGAGGAGCGAGATATTACAAACATAGGTCTCATGACCCAACATTCAGAGCATACAAGTCAAACACATGCGGAAGCTTAACATGTCTGAGTACAGACATCTACAAATGAAAAAGGCTGAGAAGCCTGACTATTTACTAGATCCTGCCGAGGGCACAAGATCGTAGCTGAGGTATCAAGCTAAACGTCGAAGTCCACACGGAACTACTAGCGAGATTGACGTTTCTCTGCAAAACATAAAATAAGCAAACGTGAGTACAAATGTACCCAGCAAGACTTACATCAAAACTATCTACATATGCATCGGTATCAACAAAGGGGGTGGTGGAGTTTAACTGCAGCAAGCCAGCTTTGACTCGGTGGCTATCCTAACTACGACTGCAAGTAACTCTTTTGAGGTGGCGCACATGAGTCCACATATTCACCATATCAATACTCCACTATGGATCCGCTCCCGTCTCCCTACGAGAACGCCATCTATAGCACTCACGCTTATCTTGCGCATTTTAGAGTATCCACTTTCACTTGTCTATGAACTGTTATAGGCAACCAGAAGTCCTTTACCGCAGACACGGCTATTTGAATAGATGATCTTAACCCTGCAGGGGTGTACTTCGTCACACGCTCTCACCACTTACCGCCGTTTATACAGCATGTACTCGGCAACCTTCAAGCGGAAGCCCAGCGAGGGTGTCGGCCACAGCCTACCTAAACACTCAAGTCTCTAGTCCAGGTTTATCGCCTATTCAGGTTCCATCCGCAGGGAGTCCGGCCGAGGTTTCCACATACGGCCCCGAACGATGTGTGCAGGGTTCCCGTGACACCAAACGGGCGCCTGGTACACCGTGCCACGTGCCTACCGCATCACAGCCCACCCCTCGGGTCAGCGCTGTCCACGGCCTCCAGCATACTACAAACACCAGAAACTACTTGCAACTCCTGGACAGAGGACAAGGGTGATTAAGAAGCCGAGAGGGTCCATTGGTTTCGGGCCCAATGCGTGGTAGTAACTGTATCATGGATCACAAACACAGAACTCAGTTCCTGAGGACGGCTTCAATGAGACAACCCACCATGTACTCCTACATGGCCTCTCACCGCTACCTTTACCAAATCGTGTTCACACACTTAGCTCACACACAAATGGACATGTTCATCACCATTCCAATTCATCCCCGATGAATCAGACCTGACACAACTCTAAGCATAGCAGGCATGACAAACAATCATGAACGAGTAGGCACATCAGGGCTCAAACAACTCCTACTCATGCTAGTGGGTTTCATCTATTTACTGTGGCAATGACAGGTCATGCAGAGGATAAGGGGTTCAACTACCGCAGCATGTAACAGTTGAATCATTGTTGTCCTAATGTAGTAAAAGAGAGCAGGAGCGAGAGAGTGGGATTGTATCGGAATGAACAAGGGGGTTATGCTTGCCTGGCACTTCTGAAGATATTATAGTTCTTCATCGATGTCATCGATCACGTCATCGGAGCATCGGCTACTGAGAGGGGACGGTTACCGGCAAACAGAGAAGGACACAATCAATGCAATGCGACAATATGATGCATGGTCATGACATGTCAAGAATGTTATGATTTACACTAATGCATCTAGCAACAGTTTAAATGAGGTCCATATGAACTAAGGGTTCATATGCAAACTCCATATTTAGCATTTATAATGTCATTATCATGTTTTCACCTATACAGCAGGTATAACTTAGTTTGACATGCATGAAAATGATACAGATGGATAGATTGCATTTTTCTGATAATTTTTCATATATAAATTATTTCATTCTGAGCTACGGTTGATTTTATATGATTTTTAGAAGTTTATACTATTTTCTGGAATTTTCTGAATTATTTTAAATCCAGAAAACCAATACTGCGTCAGCATGACATCATGCTGACGTCAGCAGGTCAACGGGCCACGGTCGAGGTCAAACCTGACGCGTGGTTCCCGTATGTCAGTGTCATAGGGCAAGAACAGATGCTGACCAGTGGGTCCGGGTCAACGTACACGTCAGCATAGTCAAAGCTGACGCGTGGGTCCATCGTGTTTAGATTAATCTTAATCTATTTTTGTTAGCTGGTTAATTAGGCAGGGGGGCCCGGCTGTCATTGACTCAGGTGGTAGTTAGTGGGGTGATTAGCTCCTAACAGCCGGGTTAGGTCGGCGGTTAGTCGCCGGCGACGTCCAGAGACGGCGGCGTTGCTCGGGTTTTGCCCTCCGGCGACCAAATCGGCGGCGGAGGGGCTCTACGTGCAGCTGCGACTCGTTCGCGTCCAACGGTGCCATTAGCTCGAGCCGGGGTGAACCAGAACGACGGCGGGGAGCACATCCGCGGCGGCGCCCGCACGGGGTTGGCCGAGGCAGCGTTGTGGTGTGCGGGAAGAAGAGTTGGTGGGAGTTATCGGCTCCTGGGAGCGTGATAAGCATGGCGACGGCCTCGGACGCGAGCTACAACAGCTGTGGCCGCGACGGCACCATGGCCGGCGGCGAGGAGCGCTCGGCATGGTGGGACGGCAGCTAGAGGACAGGAACGAAGGGGGCGAGCAACGGGAAAGAATCAGGAGCTCACAGGGATGCGACAGGGCAGGTCAGCGGCCTCGGGGACGCTCTGGACGAGGCGAATCGACGCCGGCGATCTCCGGCCAGAGGCGGCGGGGACGAGCTCGATGGCGACGCTTCCAGGCGTCGGGGCTTGCTTCCTTCGTCGAGGGGACGTAGGAGACGATGGCGGTGCTGCTGGACATCCTAGCTAGGCGAGGGGGCTCGGTGGCCATGGCAACGGCGAGCGGCGTCGACGAGCTCCGCTCGGGCAGAGAGGAAGAGGGAGCAGAGGAGGGGGAAGAGGTCGGGAGAGAGAGAGAGAGCAGCGAGTGAGGGAGAGGAGAGAGGGGTCTCTGGGCGTCTCTGTGGCGCCCTCAGAAGAGCCGGGCATCGCGGTGGAAGCAGGAGCTGGCGCGCGCGCGGCGACCACGCGCCCCTGCTCCTACTGGCAGGAGGAGGAAGGCGACAGGAGCCGGGGACGTGGGCTGGCCTACCACTTGGGCTGCAGGTAAGGCCCAGGTAAGGTTCTCTCTCTCTTTTATTTCTGTCTTTAGTTTCTGTCTTCTATTTTCTTTCTCTGTTTTGGATTAGTAAAAATACTAATTCATTCTGTAAAATCCTAAAAATAATTGTGGGCACTTTTGAAAATATTTCCAACAGCCCTAAACTAGTTTCAGAATTATTAGAGCATTTAAAATATTTATAGGATTTAAATGCCCCAATTCAAATACAATATGAGTTAATTCAAAAATCCAAAAATGACCTAGAAATATTGGCATCATTTTTGGCAGAGGTTTGCACCTTTATCAAAAATCATGAACATTTTCAAAGGCATTTTGGGTTAATTGAAAATATTGTTTATTTGAACCTAGTTGAATGCATTTGGTGCTAGGGTTTCAACATCCCCATTTCAAGTTTCTTTGAAAATTAAACATGATGACATGAGGAACAAGCAAAGTCAAACAAGGGCTGATCTGGGGCTGTGACAAAAAGTTGCGACTGTTTCGGTCCTACATGTTTCTTCTGTTTTGCTTGGGCTATTTTGCGGCACCCAAGCGGTAGTACCGCTCATTATCATGGTAGTACCTCTTGCGGTACTTCCGTTATGGACTACCGCAGCCACTACCGCTTGGGAAAAGTCTTATGTGCATGTTTCTGTTGCCTGTTTTCCCTAAGCGGTAGTAGAGTGATAGTAGTGTGGTAGTACCACTCAAGCGGTAGTACTGCACCCCCGAGCGGTAGTACCGCTTGTGCTTCAATGGCTGTGCTTGTTTCTGTTTCCTATTTTCCCTAAGCGGTAGTAGAGCGGTAGTACCGCTCAAGCGGAAGTAGAGTGGTACTACCTCTCTGGCAGATCTACTATTCGTGTTTTCTTCCTCGTTGGGCTATTTTGGTCGTGCTAAGCGGTAGTACCGCTCAAGCGGAAGTAGAGTGGTACTACCTCTCTGGCAGATCTACTATTCGTGTTTTCTTCCTCGTTGGGCTGTTTTGGTCGTGCTAAGCGGTAGTACCGCTCCTCCAAGCGGTACTACCGCTTGTGCACGACCTGAGCACATAGCGGTTGGATTCGGGAGGTCCTATAAAAGGGGGTCTTCTTCCTCATTGAACCTTATCCTTTGAGCTTGTGTTCTTCCCCCATTGTTGACCTTCTTCGAGCTTGCTATCTCTCAATCCCTCCATGGATTCTTGCTAGTTTTGGGGGGAAAAGAGAGAGGACATCTAGATCCACATTTCCACCAATCACTTTCTCCTCTATGTGAGGGGAACCCCTTGGATCTAGATGTTGGAGTTCTTCGTGTTCTCCTTCTTGTTCTTCCTCTCATTTTCCTCCATAGCTTTCGATGCTTTGGTGGGATTTGAGAGTGAGGTACTTGGGCATTCCGTGTGCCCTTGCCATTGCATTTGGTGCATCGGTTTGAGTTCTCCACGGTGATACGTGGAAGTGAAGTTGAGTAGCTTATTACTCTTGGGTGCTTGGTACCCTTAAGCTTGTTCCTCTTGGGTGCTTGGGCGCCCTAGACGGTTGGTGGTGTTCGGAGCTCAATCATTGTGGTGTAAAGCTCCGAGCAAGCATCGGGGTCTCCAATTAGGTTGTGGAGATCGCCCCGAGCAATTTGACGGGTACCGGTGACCGCCCCCAAGGGTTGCCAAAGTGTACGGGTTCGGTGACCACCCCCAAGGGTTGCCATTTGTGCGGGTTCGGTGACCGCCCTCAAGGGTCCCTTAGTGGAATCACGGCATCTTGCATTATGCGAGGGCGTGAGGAGATTACGGTGGCCCTAGTGGCTTCTTGAGGAGCATTGTGCCTTCACACGGCTCCAAACATGGATTAGCATCCGCAAGGGTGTGAACTTCGGGATACATCGTTGTCTTCGCGTGCCTCGGTTATCTTTTACCCGAGCCCTTTACTTATGCACTTTACTTTGTGATAGCCATATTGTTTCTTCTCATATATCTTGCTATCACCTAGTTGTTTATCTTGCTTATCATAAGTTGTTGGTGCACATAGGTGAGCCTAGTTGTTGTAGGTTTTGTGCTTGACAAATTAACCGCTAGGTTTATTCCGCATTTGTTCAAGCCTAAACCGTAATTATTTTAAAGCGCATATTCACCCCCCTCCTAGGCGACATCCATGATCTTTCAACCCCGAACAAGCCCCTCAAAGGATGATTTTCCATAGTGACAAGTGACAGTAAATTTCAGCACGTAATATAATATTTTCCTTACCAAATTCCACTTACCAAAGGCGCTTCACTCCCTGACAACGGCGCCAGAAAAGAGTCTTGATGACCCACAAGTATAGGGGATCTATCGTAGTCCTTTTGATAAGTAAGAGTGTCGAACCCAACGAGGAGCAGAAGGAAATGACAAGCGGTTTTCAGGAAGGTATTTTCTGCAAGCACTAAAATTATCGGTAACAGATAGTTTTGTGTTAAGATAATTCGTAACGGGTAACAACAAGTTTAACAAAGGTGCAGCAAGGTGGCCCAATCCTTTTTGTAGCAAAGGATAAGCCTGGACGAACTCTTATATAAAGCAAGCGCTCCCGAGGACACATGGGAATTATTGTCAATTTAGTTTTCATCATGCTCATATGATTCGCGTTCGTTACTTTGATAATTTGATATGTGGGTGGACCGGTGCTTGGGTGTTGTCATTACTTGGACAAGCCTCCCACTTATAAATCTAACCATAGCATGAAACATGTGGATCCAAATCAGCCCCTTACGAAGCAACACATAAACTAAGGTTTAAGCTTCTGTCACTCTAGCAACCCATCATCTACTTATTACTTTCCAATGCCTTCCCCTAGGCCCAAATCATGGTGAAGTGTCATGTAGTCGACGTTCACATAACACCACTAGAGGAAAAACAACATACATCTCATCGAAATATCGACGAATACCAAATTCACATGATTACTTATAACAAGACTTCTCCCATGTCCTCAGGAACAAACATAACTACTCATAAAGCATGTTCATGTTCAAGATCAGAGGGGTATTGAATATCATTAAGGATCTGAACATATGATCTTCCAGCAAATAAACCAACTAGCATAAACTACAAGGAGTAATCAACACTACTAGCAACCCAGAGGTACCAATCTGAGGTTTTGAGACAAAGATTGAATACAAGAGATAAACTAGGGTTTGAGAGGAGATGGTGCTGGTGAAGATGTTGATGGAGATTGACCCCCTCTCGATGAGAGGATCGTTGGTGATGACGATGGCTTCGACTTCTCCCTTCGGGAGGGAAGTTTCCCAACAGAACAGCTCCGCTGGAGCCCTAGATTGCTTCTGCCCAGGTTCTGCCTCGAGACGGCGGCGCTTCGTCCCGAAAGCTTCCTTCTCCTTTTTTCAGGTCAAAAGACTCCATATAGCAGAAGATGGGCACCGGAGACCTGCCAGGGGGCCCACAAGCCCTGGGGCGCGCCCTAGGGGGTAGGGCACGCCCCCAGGCTTGTGGCCACCTGGTGGGTCCCCTCTGGTAGTTTCTTCGCCCAATAATTTTCATATATTACAAAATAATTCTCCGTAAATTTTTAGGACTTTTGGAGTTGTGCAGAATAGGTCTCCCAGATTTGCTCCTTCCCTGTCCAGAATTCCAGCTGCCGGTATTCTCCCTCTTTGTGTAAACCTTGTAAAATAAGAGAGAAAATGCGTAAGTATTGTACCATGATTTGAAATAACAGCCCATAATGCAATAAATATTAACATAATAGCATGATGCAAAATGGATGTATCATTATCGAAGATCCTTCCCTTTGAGGGGAAGTACGTCTGCGTTGGAGTGGTGTGGAGACACAATGCCCCCCAAGAAGCCACTAGGGCCATCGTATTCTCCTCAGGCCTTCACATAATGCGAGATGCCGTGATTCCACTAGTGGTGCCCTTGAAGGCGGTAACCATACCTTTACAAACAAGGTGGGCAATATCCACAACCGAATTGGAGGCTCCCAACACCACCACGAAGTTTCATCACAATGGAATGTGGCTCCGAGGTGATCTCAACCGTCTAGGGTGCTCAAACACCCAAGAGTAACAAGACCCACAAGGGATTAGTGAGGGAATCAAATTTCTCCTGGTGGAAGTGTAGATCGGGGCCTTCTCAACCAATCCCTAGAAAATCAACAAGTTTAATTGGCTAGGGAGAGAGATCGGGCGAAAATGAGCTTCGGAGCAACAATGGAGTTTGGGGAGGAAGAGGTGAGTCTTCTTGGAGAAGAAGACCCCCTTTATATAGTGGTAGTGCACAAGGTGCAAAGGCACAAGACCTCAACGGTACTACCGCTCGCCCCAACGGTACTACTATTATTGGGGTTGTAGCACTGGGCGCCAAGATAGTTGAGCCGGACAGGTGGGGGAGGGGCAGTACCTCCTAGCGTTACTACCGCTAGAGCCAGCGGTACTGCCGCCCACCATTGCCGCTCTACTACCGCTGAGGAAACAGGGGAGGGCTCGGAGAGCAGATCCACGAGCGGCAGTGGCAGCGGTGGTAGGCGCGGTACTACTGCTCCTACTGCCGCTGGTCCAACTGGGTCAAAATGGGTTCAGCGGTAGTATGCCGGTGGGACCACCGCTGGACTACTGCTGAACTCGACACAAAAAAGTGAGACCCGAGTCAAGGCGGTAGTACAAGAGGTACTACCGCCTATAAGTGATACTACCGCCTACAAGCGGTACTACCGCTGCCAGCCGCGGTACTACCACTGGCAGCTTTCCAAAGCACTCCAAAGTAACGGAAGGTGAAACTCCAAAGAAGCGGAAAGATACAAAGCGTGCAAATGGAGATGTGTACGTATTGATTCCACACAAACTTTTCTGAGGCGGACCCTCTCTTGATAGTATGGTATTTCCTACGACTCAAGTCCACCGAAAATGAAACAAAGGAAAATAAACCGTCTTCACTTTAAAACTTCGAGGGGCATCAATCGTCTTGTGCCATATGATGGAATATTTGAAATGCTCAGTGCACACGCCGTAAAAATATTGTCATCAATCACCAAAACCACTAAGGGAGAAATATTCCCTAACAATCTCCCCATTTTTGGTGGATTGATGACAACACAAGATTTGCACAAGAATACGATATGAAGATATGCAAACCCAACATCTACAAAATATAGATGGGCTCCCCCAAGATGTGTGCACTAATTAATTATGCTTTTGGAATGCAAAGCACACACACTAGGATCAACACTCCCCCTATATTTTTAAACCGGCAACACTTGCATCAACAAAATAAGAGAGATAAACAAGGATGCAATGAATAGCATATGAGCATAATGGTAGGGCACAAGATAAGCATAATATCTCATAAGCTGACAGAGTACTAGACATAAAGATAGATAAGGTAGCATATGTCTCACACCATATGACGCGGTCTCCAGGTCTCACAAACACAAACCAAAGAAAACAAGCAATAAAAGAGTTTTTTTGAAATAAGCAATAAAAGAGTTCACCAGAGAGACACGCATCGTGACTCGGCAAATCCCTAAACTCTCTCACCCATTGGCATCGAGACACCAAAAGGGCAGAGAGCACTACAACGGTCACAAGTGATATCAGTGCAGGAGATACTCATAATCACCACTCCCCGTGCTCGCTGGAGTCCTCATCTGCAGCCACAACAGTAGCATGATCAAACTCTGAATCTGACCACCTTCAATGCTGGGAAAGTCCAAGTCTCCACATCAGTGATCCTCTCCTCTGACCCACTACCAACCTCAAGCTCAAGCTGCCTCATGATGAGCTTATCGCGACCGCGGGCCTTCTTTCTGCCACATGAGTCAAGTACTACCCGTGAGCCTCCATGCAAAATAGCTTCTTCATCTTCGACTTGAGCTTCTTAGCCCAAGATGGCTCCACTCTAGATGGCTCATAGTCAGGCTCACCATCATCATCAACTTCATCTTCATCCATAGGGGCCTCCGTTGTAGGAAGGGGAGTACCCCAGTGTCGGGGATATACCCCGCGGTGTAACCCGGCCAGATGTATGACCCGGCTGGAGCTCGGCGACTCACTAGGAACCGCCCGGACTTGGCGACTCACGGATGACCCACCCAAGCTTTGCGATTTCTTAGTGACCCGGCGAGCGAATGAGACGAACGACAAGACACAGCGGCCCATAAAGTGGCTCAAGGGGAGGCCGACTAATTTTATGGTGGGCCGGCTTAAGAGGAAAGGCATTAGGAATATTTTCCTTACAAGGGAAGCAAGAAGCAAGACTAGGATTCCACTTGTAATAGAATAGTCCTAATCCTAAAAGGACTAGTCATATAGGCCGCCCCTCCAACTTATATAAGGAGGGGCAGGGCACCCCAAGAGGGACTAGTTAAGACAGACAAGTCAATAGCTCTCGAGCTAGAGGTAGCGAAAGAGCACCCCTGTAATCGAGATCATTATGATCATCAATATCAATCAAGTAGGATGTAGGGTTTTACCTCCGCCGCGAGGGGCCGAACCTGGGCAAAACCTCACGTCTCTCGTCCCGCTCAACCCCGTTCAAGCTACCACTTAGAAGCATTGGCCTCACGAATAAGTCCTCACACTAGGACATCTGCCGTGACAAAACCAAGACACCCAGTTACCCTTCTCTCGCAGACGGGCTACCTCATGAGAAGTCAAGTCACCAAGCACCAACTTCTCATCAGGATAAGTGAATGCCCACGCCTTCTCGATGAGAAGCATCAAGTAAGGTCCATAGATGGGACACTTACACTCAGTAATGGCCGACAGAAGCTCCGACCACATGATATGTGACACATCCAATGATTGCCCCGTGTTCTCCTCCTTTTCCTTCTGACAGAAGAGCAGTAAGTCCACAAGATAGGAGTGTCGGTGTCAAAACCGGCGGATCCCAGGTAGGGGATCCCGAACTGTGTGTCTAGGATCGATGGTAACAGGAGACGGGGGACACAATATTTACCCAGGTTCGGGCCCTCTCTATGGAGGTAATACCCTACTTCCTGCTTGATTGATCTTGATGAATATGAGTCTTACAAGAGTTGATCTACCACGAGATCGTAGTGGCTAAACCCTAGAAGTCTAGCCTGTGAGTATATGGTAATGAATCTGTCCCCATCCGGACTATACTCTCCGGTTTATATAGACACCGGAGAGATCTAGGGTTACATGGAGCCGGTTACATAAGAGGGAATCTTCATAGTCGGTCGCCTAGCTTGCCTTACACGCCATGTGGCATCCACTCCGGACATGGGTTCAATCTTCGGTCTTCATGTCTTCACAGCCCATTAGTCCGGCCCACGGATAACAAACCGGGCACCCGAGGACCCCTTAGTCCAGGACTCCCTCAGTAGCCCCCGAACCAGGCTTCAATGATGAGGTGTTCGGCCTTCAGATTGTCTTCGGCATTGCAAGGCGGGTTCCCTTCTCCAAGTAATGTATTCGGCTGTTGACTCAATATTGTTCCCCTCGGCTTCAGCGACTAATAACTTTGCCTTCCACGTGTCGAGCGAATGCGGAAAGTCAGGGTATTTTTGCAAATAACACCCCATCCATGCAAGGGAGCGCGCCTATTAAAGATACTGGATCTGAGATCCATGCGACACCACATCGAGAAGATCCCCGGAGACTGCTAGGAGAAACAATTCCAGCATGGCTAGCATTCCCGGCCCCTCCTCCCGCTCCAGCCCAAAGAAAAGCGAGTGGGAGAAGTGCTCTGTGTCTCATAGTTAGTTGGCAAAGTTGCAAACGCAGGGATTTCTTCCTCCCGCGGATCTGGTCCCTATTCGAGCAGGGCTGGCTCCCTTCAATGGTGTGACTCAGGCGGAGGACTCCCCTAATCCGTCTGGGGGGGAGCGAGTGTGCTTCATCCCCTATCTGATAAGAGGCGTCGGATTTCCAGTCCATCCATTCCTCCGAGGGCTTCTGGAATATTATGGCCTTCAGCTGCTTAACTTCACTCCCGCCTCTATCCTGCATATCGCGGGTTATGTTGCTTTATGCGAGCTATTTCTGGGTGTTGAAGTCCATTTTGAACTGTGGAGAAAATTGTTCTGTCTGGTCCCGCGTAACCATGAGGGGTCAATATTTGAAGTGGGCGGAGCCGAAGTGTGGCGCATCGCCGATACCGGATACCTGTCCGGCACACCAAGGAAGGAATCTAAATAATGGCCTTCCGAATGGTTCAACATCGAGGACGTTGCGCTTCCCGACCCAGTTCGAAAGGGTCTCCCTGAATTTGCAAGCGTTCCGCTAAAGAAACGCCACAGTTGGCGCCCCCGGAGCCTTGAGGAGGATGACAGTGCGGAGGTTCGTCAACTCTTGGGCGAGATAAAGACGCTCCCCCAGTCCGGATTAACAATGGTTGAGGTAATGGCAACCTCCATAACACAAGGGGTTCAGCCGCTTCAATACAGAGGGCTCCCAATGTGGCACTACAATAGGGAGGACGACGCCTCCCGCTGCGGTCGAAAAGGTCCGGTACCCCCGCCGCTCTGGCCAAAATACTGGCCGAGCTGTTCAAAGGGGAGGAAGAGGATTTTCTTTGCATCAATCGCAGAAACGGATATTCTATGTATAATCCTCCCAGTTGGGTAAGTCCCAATCCTTCTGGTTTACTCATTCCGCTTCCTGGATTACCTTTGATAAATTTCTAATCTGCTTATAACAGCATTGGCGAAGAATCACTGAGGGGTTTTACAGCCCCGCCCCACAGCCCGTGGACCACAACCGGGAGCTGGATCCCGGGTCCGAAGAAGATCTGGACATATTCGTGGTACTCGCGGAAGGGGTGTTTTACCAGGCGAGCTACGATGGCACGGAAGTGGCCATTATCGCCGATTATTCTAGTCCTCTTCCTGCTTCCCACGTAAGTCGTCGAGAAAAAATCTCTCTCGAAAGATCTTCCTTGCACTTCCTCACCCCTTGCACTGTCTCGTGCTCCACAGGGGAGGCGTTCGGCGCGTCACGCTACTCCAGGGGCAGCTCCAAAGAGAGTGGCTCCGGCGCCGAGCAAGGCCTCTAAAAGGAAGGTCGGTGAAGGCATGACCGGTCCCTCGTCAAAGAGGTAAGGATATAAAGGTACACTTTAGCAGTCACATCCAACTGTAACTTGTACGCTTGTTTGACACTAGGAAAAAGGTTCACCGGACTAAATACGAGGGCCCGGTCAGCCGTACTCCCAGCGCCCGGGATTTAGACCCCGTTGGAAAGGCGGGAGCCGACATAGGAACAGTGCCGGACTGTCCTTCGGCCGAGGGTTCGGAGAATATGTTCGTTATCAACTCGGAAGTGGAGAGCGCCATGAATCATCGGTGCTGCAGGGCTGTATTACGAGACCCTGAGTTCTCGGAAGAGGCATTTAATGCCTTCACCTCGGCTGATGCGTACATCCGAACTGCTCGAAACGGGCTTAGTAGAGCCACGAAGCAGTATTTAACAGATGTGCGGGTAAGTTTTCTTTGTCCGAATAGGATAACCATATGCCAGTAGCCCCCGGGACTGAAAGCAGTTGGTACAACTGACTTAAGTACCGTTGTATGGCCAGGTTCTTATAGAGAAGAACAACCTGCTATCCCAATAGCTGGAACAATGTCAGACGCAACTAAATGCTGCTACCGCCGAACTGGAAAAGTCCAAGAAGGCGTCACCTGGTAATATTCCCCTTCCAATCAAGAGAATATACTTATATGCCCTCAATACTAACAGGCTTTCCTATACCATGACATAATGGTCAGGGGAACTCAAAGAGGCGTTGGAATTCGCGCAAGCGAATGAGCAAGAAGCCAAAAGGCTACAAGCTACAGGCGATCGTGTACTAAAGTTGGCCATTATTGAGAAAAACCAGCTCCAGGATTGCAAGACCCAGCTAGGCGAAGAGCTAAAAGATGTGCGGGCCCAGCTAGCCGATTCCGTGAAGGAGAACAAGCAGCTACGGGGCGGCATATTCAGTATGTATTTGAACTATTTTTAAAGTAGTTCGGCGATAGGAGAAACTGATATAGCTATGATTGCAGGTATATTAACGGGCCGTCCTGAAGAGGAGGTGTCCGGATCATCGAGTGATCTGCTGCGAAAGCTGTCGCAAGTGCACGAACAAGTGCGGCTGGCGATGCGGAGTGTTGCCAAGGCTCTATGGCCATCTGTGATGCCCGGATAGTTACGCTACAGTAACCACGTTTACTATTGTTAATCTCACGATGATTCAAATCCCGTTCGAATACAAATCAATAATCAAGTCAAACAATATGATGTTTTCAAATATTAAAACTAAAATGTTCTTGTTATGACAAATAATTCATAAGTAATAATGGTGGAGAAACCACACTTTTATAAAGTATTTAAATGCACCATAAGATATAAAACAGCGGCAAAAGTGTTATTTAAATGCTCTTAAAGTAATAAACAAATAGAAATTACTTTATTTAAGTTGCCAAAATTAATTGTGCCAGTGACATAATTGGTAACACTAAAATTGGGTGCTATTTTTTTATAATTTTAGGAACTAAATACTACTAGAAATAAAAGTAAACAGATTAACTAAAACAAAAGAAAAGGAAATAGCAAAACGAAATAAAACCCTCCCTTCCCCTGGGCTAGAGGCCCATCTAGCTAACTAGGCTGGCCCAAGTGGCCACGCAGGCCCCTGCCTCCCTCCGTCTCCCCTGTTCCCACCCCGCGCTGTCCCCTGCCGATGCCTGCCACGGCGACGGGCATTACCGTGGCGGCCATCCGGCGGTCCTGCAGCGCTCGCCCGCGGCTACTTAAGCCGGCGCCCCTCTCCCGTCGCCGAACCCTAGCACCCCCATTCCCTTCGCTCGCCCCTCTCCCTCTCACGTTCCTTCGCACCTGGGAGACAATCGTCGCTGCCTCATCGTTGCCACAGCCACCATGCTTCCCGCGCCACCGGAGGACGACCATGAGCCCTGGAGGGTTGTTCTTCGTCGAACACACCACCGGATTGGAGCTGGGAGGCCGCCGCCACGTAGCCAGCGCCATCTTCCCCGACTCGGCCGCCACTGCCTCGCCATCACCACCATCGATCTACACCATCACGACTCCCCGGCCTCCCCGACCACACCACCGCGCTCATAGTGAGGGCCTCCGTCGATCCCCCTTTTTTACCTCCATCAATTCGTCATCGTGTAGTTGCCCCGCGAGCTCGGCCGCCATGGCTGAACCTGAGTGTCCGCGTACGCGCGCCTGCTCCTCCTTGCACTGCTCTGCTGCTCTGCTTGCTGCCTACTGCAGCCGCTTTGCCTGCGCGAGCCCGCCCTACGCCCACACCGCGCGTCGGCCGCGCCTCGAGCGTGCGAGCATGCCTGCCTCACTGGTGATGCGCTGCTGCATGCTGCTCGGGCTGCTGGCTGCAGCCGCCGGCGTGCCTGCATAGTGCGTGCGTGCGCGCCCGCGTCCCGGCCTGCTGCTTACGCCGTCGTTGCTATGTTGTTTCTCCCCCTGCCTACCGTGCCCCCGCTCGCCTCCTACTGCCGCTGCGTTGCTGCAGTCTGCTCTGGTCGCCGCCGGAGCCGTGGCCGTGCTCACCCCGTGCCACTGCTCGCGCCGCGGACGCCCACGCCTCGCGTACGTCCCACCCTGCGCCTAGCATGCGCGGCCATGTGCATCCGCTTGCTTCGCTGCAGCATTGCTGCTCCCGCAGCCGCTGTCTGCTTCTATGTTACACCGCTAGAGTAACATTCAGTTACTGTAGCAGTAGCTAGCTTTTGTATTTCTACAATGACTAGCCTTCTAAACTGCCACTAAACAGAGCTAAGACAAGTCCTAAAATGCGTACAAATTATACGAACGGAAAGTAGACGTAACAAGCCTCATTTTGTTCTATTGGACCTGCTTCAGATAATGCATGGATTAAATCCTACAAAAATCACAAAATGCTATCTTGTGTTAAAAGGAATAGAGTTACTTCCTAGCATTGTGTGTTCGTGCTGTGTGCGCGTGGGCTGTGCCACAGCCGTGTGTGGCTGGCCTAGTTTAATTAGGTCTAAACTAATTTAGTTTAGATTAGTTGGTTAATTAATTAGTCTAAGCCTATTACATGTGGACACCGCATTTATTTAAGCTAGTTTTAGTTATTTGTTTAGGTATAGCTTATGACATGTGGGCCACCATCTCCCCTTTTGACCAATCAAATTGACTTGGTCATTTTGATTAAATAAATGCAGAAATTTCAGAAAATTGAATAAACTTTGAAAATCCATAGAAAATAATCCGCAACTCAGATCGAAATAATTTATATATGAAAGATGATCAGAAAAATTAGACGAATCCGACTATGCCACTCACTTACCTACCACACACCTCCAGCATGATGAACATGGAACTTTTCCCTCCGTTTCATCTGATCGATAATTTCCCGGAGCTGGAAAATACCTCTGAATATTTGCCCGCTCCGACCGACATGCGCAGTACTGCGTTAGTTCACACCTAGGACCACGTGTTTCCTTGTTATGCTTTGATTGCTCTGTTATTAATTGTGTTCCCCCTCCGTTACTTCTTTCCGGTAGACCTCGAGACCGCCGCCAATACCGCCGTGATCGACTACATCGATGACGACCCCTTCTTGCCAGAGAAACCAGGCAAGCCCCCCCCCCCCTTGATCACCAGATATCTCCTATTCCTTCTCTCTACTGCTTGCATTAGAGTAGTGTAGCATGTTACTGCTTTCAGTTAATCCTATTCTGCTGCATAGCCTGTCATTGTTGCTACAATTGTTGATACCTTTACCTGCTATCCTAATGCTTAGTATAGGATGCTAGTGTTCCATCAGTGGCCCTACGCTCTTGTCCGTCTGCCATGCTATACTACTGGGCCGTGATCACTTCGGGAGGTGATCACGGGCATATACTATATACTTTATACTGTTACATTACTTATGATATTGTTCGGAGATGGGGGCTGAAGGGGCAGGTGGCTCCATCCCGGTAGAGGTGGGCCTGGGTTCCCGACGGCCCCCGACTTATACTTTGTGGCGGAGCGATAGGGCAGGTTGAGACCACCTAGGAGAGAGGTGGGCCTGGCCCTGGTCGGCTTTCACGGATACTTAACACGCTTAACGAGATCTTGGTATTTGATCTGAGTCTGGCCATTTGGTCTATACGCACTAACCAACTACGCGGGAACAGTTATGGGCACTCGTCGTCGTGGTATCAGCCGAAGCCTTCGTGATGTCAGCGACTGTGCAGCGCGCGCCGGATTGGACTGGAACGCCTGCTAGGCTAGGTCTACTTCCGGCCGCGTTCGCACATGTAGGTGTGCAATGGGCGATGGGCCCAGACCCCTGCGCCATAGGATTTAGACCGGCGTGCTGACCTCTCTGTTGTGCCTAGGTGGGGCTGCGACGTGTTGATCTTCCGAGGCCGGGCATGACCCAGGAAAGTGTGCCCGGCCAAATGGGATCGAGCGTGTTGGGTTATGTGGTGCACCCCTACAAGGAAGTTTATCTATTCGAATAGTCGTGTCCCTCGGTAAAAGGACGAACCGGAGTTGTACCTTGACCTTATGAAAACTAGAACTAGATACTTAATAAAACACACCCTTCCAAGTGCCAGATATAACCCGGTGATCGCTCTCTAATAGGGCGACGAGGAGGGGATCGCCGGGTAGGATTATGCTATGCGATGCTACTTGGTGAACTTACCATCTACTCTCTTCTACATGCTGCAAGATGGAGGTGGCCTGAAGCGTAGTCTTCGGCAGGATTACCTATCCCCCTCTTATTCTGGCATTATGCAATTCAGTCCACCGATATGGCCCTTTACACATATACCCATGCATATGTAGTGTAGCTCCTTGCTTGCGAGTACTTTGGATGAGTACTCACAGTTGTTTTTCTCCCTCTTTTCCCCCTTTCCATTCTACCTGGTTGTCGCAACCAGATGCTGGAGCCTAGGAGCCAGACGCTACCGTCGATGACGACTCCTACTACACCGGAGGTGCCTACTACTACGTGGAGGCCGCTGACGACTACGTGGAGGCCGCTGACGACGACCTGGAGTAGTTTAGGAGGATCCCAGGCAGGAGGCCTGCGCCTCTTTCGATCTGTATCCTAGTTTGTGCTAGCCTTCTTAAGGCAAACTTGTTTAACTTATGTCGGTACTCAGATATTGTTGCTTCCGCTGACTCGTCTATTACCGAGAACTTGTATTCGAGCCCTCGAGGCCCCTGGCTTGTATTATGATGCTTGTATGACTTATTTATGTTGTAGAGTTGTGTTGTGATATCTTCCCATGATTCCCTGATCTTAATCATACACATTTGCGTGCATGATTAGTGTACGATTGAATCGGGGGCGTCACAAGTTGGTATCAGAGCCAACTGCCTGTAGGAATCCCCCTTTCCAACTCCTTGGCCGAAGCCGAGTCTAGTCATTGAAAAAGTTTTTACTAACATGGCTGTTGTGACACCCAAAATTTTTATTTGGCTTTTTCAAACTTTTATTTGATTTGAGGGATGTTATCTAAAATTTTCTTCTAAAGAACTCTCCCTCTCAAAGATTTTCTTTTATGACAAGTATTTTGTTTGGATTCACCCAAGACTTGATTTTTGGTCTTGGAGGTTTTTCCATCTTATGTGGACTCAACACAAATATTTTTCATTTGGGCAAAAAATTTGAAAATCTTTTAAATAGCCCTATGGCATTTGGAGTGATCTTTTCCCCTTTTCAAAATCTCCTCTTGCCATGACATGAGTGGAAATCCCCTCCCAAAAGCCTTTCCCCATCTTTGTGTCAAAATATACTTCAAATCCAGCAAGTTGAACCTCCCCATGATTTTTCTTCCATTTATTTCTTATCAAAAATACTTTCTGCCTTCTACTTTAGCTCTTGGAGATTTACAAAGGGGCTAACTTTTCTCCTTTGAGTTTTGCCTCCAAACCATTTTCCCTGGCTAGTCCTTAGAGCCCTCAACCTAGATCCATGAAGATCCACTGGTCTCCAGTTCAGATATTTCAAATTGTACTTGCTGCAAGTTTGGACCATATTTGCCAAATTTGATGAAATTCATTTGTTTTCTCCTCCTAAAAATCTGAGAAAATTCAGGCAGCCTCTGGATGCATTGAGAGGTCACCTCACCAAGTTCCAGCTCTAGAAAAAATTTCTTCATGCCAAATCATTTCATCGAACACCTGAAGGGCACTGTTACTGTCAAGTTCAGAAATTCAAAGATACAGTTTCAGTGAGCCACTGTCGTTTTCTTCAGAACCCCTTCTCGATCTCGCCAGTAGCCGCGGTGGCGCCGTGCGCCCTGTGCTTCCTTCTTATCCCTGCACCGCACGATCGCCTGGAAGCTTGCGGGCGTCGGTGACGAGCTGGTGGAGGTGCGCCACCCCGTGAGCGACGGCAGCAGCGCCCTTTGCGGCTGCTAGAGAGGCGCAGCGTTGGAAGGCGCCGTCCAGCGCCGCCCAAGCCACCAGAGGCCACCGCGTGGCCATCCACTCACCCGTGCACGCTGCAGTCCGTCGTCGTGAACTGGTGCCGCCGCCGTGCCCGTACGGCCGTTCCGTCGAGGGCCAGTGCATTACGCAAGCCCGACCGAGGTTTGAGCAGAGAAACGGCGCCAGTGATCCTCCCTGATGGTGCCTGGCCACTTAAACCCCCTGCCCAACCTCTGCCTCGCCGTAATTGCTCGCCGGAGCTATCCCGTTCACGGCCACCCCCTCGGATTGCCTATAAAAGGAGGCCCCGAGCTCGAACTCGAACCCGCACCACCTCCACACACCACCAGTGCCACGCCAAGCCACTGGGCAGCCCCCGAGGGAGTCTTCTTCCCCAACTCCGGCCGCCTCGACCCGCTTCGGGACCCAGCTCGATTCACCCCCGTGTGTGCACCCCTACCTCTCAGCTCATGCCAATAGTCTCCTAGTGCATCCACTCTTCTGACCCGCGCATCAATTTGGAGTTTGCAGCACCCACCGGAGTACTCCACCATCGCCCGAACCACCGTCCGCCGGAGATAGTGTCGCCGTGGACGTGGTGCTCTCCGACGGCCAAGTCCACCACCCACCGACGCGGAAGAACACCCTGAACCTGTTGGTACCCTCCGATCTCTTTGCCTCACCGTGGTTCAACGCCGGCGACCACCGCAGCCTTCGGGCGCCGGCGAGCTCCGTTGGGAGTTTTGAACCTGACGGGTGGGACCCCCCCGTCAGCCTCTCTCCTTTCTCCCTCGAACCGTTTCCTGAAAGCGCCTTCGGGAAAAATGTGTTTTCTCTTTGGGCTGGCGTATTTCCTACCGAACCGTTTTCTGTTTTTCTCAAACAAGCCCCTGGATCTTTTCTGTTTCATCACAGATTAGTCCTTGGACTAAAACCCTTATATCTTTTAAATAAAAGATGCTTTTTGATTGATTCTTTTTATGTCAGTCTTATATTTTTGTCTAGTTTTTTATAGTATTTATTTGGAAAAAATTTGGAACATTTTCTATGCACGCAACGATTTTCATGTTAGTATACGGTTTCGTTATACCGTAGGTTCCGGAGGAGGTGACGGAGCCGCGAACTTCGCCGAGCTAGACTCCGACTTCTCCGAACCAGGCAAGCATGTTTGAACCTTTGATATGATAGGTGCTTTGCATGTTTGCTTGAATGGTTTGTGCATGGCATATGAGCATCGGTGAGTATTACGTTGCATGCAAGGCAACTAACCATGTGTTTCGAAGTTACTGTGATCTTTGATGAGAGATGACCAGATCATGTGGTGACATGAATGGTAGTAAGATGGTATTGTTGTAGCATGCCAGTCTTACGACATCCGATAAGCTCCGACGTTAACGTGGACTGAGCCACGTTACCGTTCTTCCCCTTTCGTGCTGCCACATGTTTTCTGCAAAGAATACGGTTTAGTAAGTTGCTAACCTCTTTCCTTGTACACACCAAATAGAGGGGCCGGGATGAGGGTTCCATGGACCTGGATTAAAGCCAGTCATCCGGTCAGGGGGCATGGGTGTTTCCGGTTGGGACCGAGAGGGGGGCACCCCTTAGAGTGCGCGGTATAAATTTGATCCCATGCTACGCGAGGTTGTAGCATCCCCGTCTCAAAGTTTTTCTTGAACGTTGCCGAGGGTGATTCCTGGCATCGGAACGTTGAATGGGTGTGTACTGGTTAGATGTGTTTCTCCTAAAAACACCGTAAACGGAACTAGTCCCTTGTGACTACTGAAATCCGTTGGCTGTGGTTAAATAGTACAAACTCTGCAGAGTCAAACCCTTCCGAGTCATCGTGTCCATGGTCAAGGACCATGGCCAGTATATCCATATCCATGTCAGTTCCTGTGTCAGTTTTCGTGGAAATCCCCGGTGAACAGGCTTGAGCGGTAAACGCTGTTGAATGTTATTCCTGTGGATGGACTAACCGGTTTATTATTTCGTACCTGAATATTCACTTGAAATGATTTAAATTCATGAGCTACTGAAATATCAAGTTATGAAATATAAGCCCTTTATGTGATGTCGCTCAGACGTCCGACTGTGGCACTCTTGTCATTTACTTTCAATATAAGCCCTTTATGTGATGTCGCTCAGACGTCTGACTGTGGCACTCTTGTCATTTACTTTCAATATAAGCCCTTTATGTGATGTCGCTCAGACGTCCGACTGTGGCACTCTTGTCATTTACTTTCAATATAAGCCCTTTATGAGATGTCGCTCAGACGTCCGACTGTGGCACGCTCATCATTTACTTTTGATATAAGCCCTTTATGTGATGTCGCTCAGACGTCTGACTGTGGCACGCACTGTCATTTATATTCCATTATAAGCCCTTTATGTGGTGTCGCCCTGACTCCTGACTGCGGCATTGTTATTTCATCTGTATCCGTTCGAGGAGTCATTCAGACACTCGATTGGCCTTCAGTTTTACTTTGGGATTTTCGGGAGGACTACCGCCCGACTTCCCTTTTATTTCCCATGCATTGCTATCCCATTGTCTGAGTGCGCTCTATTAATCTGTTCCTATGCATCATGTTTACATTTGTTATATCTTATGTCCGAACTGTCTTGCGAGTACTTTCATAGTACTCACCTGGCTTGTTGATTTGGCCAGATGTTGATGAAGGCGATCTCATGGATGAAGAGTTTGATAGTGAGTCCGACGCCTAGAGGAGTCCCAGTCAGTCCCGTGCGATCCTGGATATTGGTCACTTGTATTATATATGCTTCCGCCACCCTCAATAAGAATCCTCGAGCCTCACTCCGACGTTCGAGGAGTTGTTAGATGCAGGAGTCATGTCACCCACTTGGCTGTGACATATCCACCACCGCTTTTTTTGTGAGTCAGTAGTTAAGCCACCCTATCCGCCTTTATGTGTAATATCGGCGTGCTTGTAATAAATTGTTGAGCCGTCTCCGCTCAACCTTGTATTATATTTAGTACTCCTGGTTTTTCTTCTGTGATCAAGAAATTCTCTACCAGTGAGAAGGATTCTTCTCTACTGGTCCGTAAAAGGGATCGGTTTCTCAATAAATATTTTTATTGGAAAACCGGTCGTGACAAGCTTCGTATCAGAGCCAGGCTGACTGTAGGAAGCCACTAGGTGTGATCGCCAATCGGTTATTAGCGTCTTTAGTGCTTTTTCAGCATTTTGCAAATGTAGCTATTTTCTGTTGGTCATCATAAATTTATGATTTGACTACTCAGAATTTTTGCCTACTTTTGTAGATGGCTGGCAGCAACTGCGAGACTCGGGTATTCACTAATGTGCCCGAGGGGTTTGTCAAACTCCTCGTCTCCATCACCAAGCTCACGATCGGGCCAACGCCTCGTCCGGAGTTCACGCTTTACCAGCACAAGCTCAGCGACGACGTGTCTATGCACCAGGCCGTGGTGCAATTCAAGGGAGGACGTTCTGCGTCTCGCCAATTCCGTTTTGTGGGAAGGGCCATGCCTACGGAGAGGCATGCCATGCAGATGGTTGCCCGTGAGGCGATAACTCGTCTTCGGGACATTCTTCCTTCGATGAAGACTCGTCGCTACCGCTACCTCCCATGCCGTGTGCCATATACTTGTCACTATGCATTCGCCTGCCATAGGGGAGAGCGAGATGAAGCTATAGAGATGCTTGTTGAGTATCTCAAAGCTCTAGAGGCAGCTTTCGACAACCTCGTGGACGATCTCGTGGCTGCCCGTATGGACTTAGTTCGGGGCTGTTCTGCCAACAGGAGGGAGCTTCTCCACATGGCACCACGACTGACATTCGTCTCGTCCTCAGCATCCTATTCACCCGCCATTTTGGCCACCGCTCGCCGTCTGCCTACCACTGAGGAGTTCGACCAGGTCATTGCTCCTACTCCAGTCAGAGCTGCACCGCCTGCTGCACCCACACCACCGCCTGTCGCACCCGCGCCATCTCCTCAGCGCAGTGCTACGCGCCTGGAGCCTATTAGGGAGGAGGTGGAGGTTGAGTCTCCTGCACCACTGGGTCTTACCCTCGGCAGGGGGGAGGACATCTTCACCATCTCCGACTGAGTGCGCCTAGTAGCCGCGCGATGTGTCTGCTTGTATGATATGTGTTATATGTAGATAAGTTTATGGTTGTTGTGTGCGCATCATGTAGGATCCCGGAGGAGTGTGCTAGCCTAATAACATGTCAGGAGTGTGTACGCACATCTTGAGTGATGTATCGTATGTTTGCGTATCGCGTGTAAGATTTGTGCTAAGCAGTCCTTCTCCGTGCGCAATCAATTTTTTTTTGAAAAATCTTGAGGTCTTTTAAATTTTTGCCTTTACAAAATATTCCTTGTGCCACACAGTTCTTCTCATGAGTTTTGCAAAATAATACCCCAGAGTGGAAAATGTCTCGTCCGTGGACTTGTTCCATGCCAAATCCACCCGAAGAAGTTTATGGAACATAGACAAGCAAAAACTTCACACAGAGGCAGTCTAGTAAACAGGACAGCGAGGCAGCCTTATCTCAAGTATGCCGCCTTTTCGAACAAAGCCAACAGCAACACCAAGAAATGATGAACCACGTCATCAATATGGGAAATCACCGTGAGCCATACCAACCACACTCGAAGTTGTCTGAACTACAGAAGACACGCCCTCGAACGTTTGCTCACACAGATAGGCTGCTTGAAGCCGATGATTGGCTTCGAGACATCAAAAGAAAGTTGATTATTGCTCAATGTTCTGATCATGAGAAGGTGCTTTATGCACCTCACTACCTCACTGGAGCAGCTGCAGCATGGTGGGAGAACTTCCTACACATGCATCCCAGTGAACATAACATCACCTGGGAAGAGTTTAAGGAAGGCTTTCGTGGGGCACACATCCCCAGGAGCATCATAAAAATCAAGAAAAGAGAATTTGATGACCTCAAGCAGAGAGGCATGACAGTGACGGAATACAACAGTCAGTTTACCCAGCTATCTCGTTATGCCTACGATGAGCATATGACTGAGAACAAAAGGATGGAAAAAAATTTGGACGGCCTGGCGCCGGCACTAAAATGCCAACTGGTCGTACACACTTTCCCAGATTTCAAAACTCTGGTTGACAAAGCCATTACGTTGGAGAATGAGCGCTGCAGTCTGGAGGATATTCGTAAGCGAAAAAGGGACAAGACGACTCTTGCTCGCAACAACCGGAGCAAGACTGATGTTCAGAGGAATGAAGCAAGAAAATCCACGACTACTGCTCTAAGGCCAACCAGACAGTTTCATTCAAGGGACAAGGCCTTTACATACCGTCCAGGGATCACTTGCTATGCTTGTGGAGAGGAAGGGCACTATGCCAAACAGTGCCCAAAACCAAGGAACTCGGCCCCCAAGCCGAACAATGGTGGGAACAATCCAGCCCCCAAGCGTAACAACTTCAATCCCAACAGAAATCACAGGAAGGGTCACCTGAACCATGTGACCAAGGAAGAAGCACAGAATGCCCCAGACATCGTACTCGGTACGTTCCCTGTCAACACAGTACCTGCCACGGTTTTGTTTGATTCTGGAGCTTCTCACTCGTTCATTTCGAAGAGTTTTGTTTTGCAACATGGTTTTCCGATACTTCCTTTGGAAAAATCTATGATCATCAAGTCCCCCGGGAATAAGCAGATCACTCAGAGTTACTGCCAAGGAGTGATTATTGAATTCGAGGGACTAAAGTTTCAGGCTAATCTCATCGTGTTGGAAAATAAAGGACTGGAAGTTATCCTAGGGATGGACTGGTTGACCACCAACAAGGGATTTATTGACTGTTTCAATCGTACTGTAATCCTCACTCACCATCACGGCAAGACAATAAAGGATACAGCTCAAGAGAGACCACGGTCAGGGCAACCAAAGTTGAACAAAGTGGACATTTCAGAACTGAGAAAAGTTCCAGTGGTGTGCGAGTTTCCCGACGTATTTCCCGAAGAACTACCAGGCATGCCACCAGACCGAGAGATAGAGTTCAGCATTGAACTAGCACCTGGCACCGCTCCCATCTATAAGAAACCTTATACAATGGCACCCTCAGAGTTGGTAGAATTGAAGAAGCAAATAAAGGAATTACTGGACAAAGGATTTATTCGAGCCAGCTCCTCACCTTGGGGTTCGCCAGTATTATTCGCCAAGAAAAAGGATGGGACACTGAGATTGTGTATAGACTATAGAGCTCTCAATATGGTCACCATCAAAAACAAATATCCGATGCCACAGATAAACGATTTGTTTGACCAGCTCGCACAAGCCAAGGTGTTTTCAAAAATTGATTTAAGATCGGGATATCATCAATTAAAAGTACGGACAGAAGATATCCCTAAGACAGCATTCACCTCCAGATACGGATTATATGAGTTCACAGTAATGCCGTTTGGACTGACGAACGCCCCCACGTATTTCGTCCACCTCATGAACAAAGTGTTTATGAAATTTATGGACAAATTTGTCGTGGTGTTCATTGACGATATTCTGCTATACTCAAGGACACCAGAGGAACATGCTGAACATCTCAGAATTGTATTGGGAGAATTAAGGAAACATCAATTATACGCCAAATTTAGCAAGTGTGAATTTTGGCTAAGACAAGTTGGTTTTCTAGGCCATATATTGACCCAAGAAGGCGTGGCCGTAGACCCAGAAAAAGTCAAAGCCATACTTGATTGGAAACCACCAGCCAACGTAACAGATGTACGGAGTTTTCTAGGAATGGCTGGATATTACCGAAGATTTATTGAAGGATTCTCCACTATGGCAAAACCAATGACACAGTTTCTCAAGAAAGACAATAAATTTGTATGGACTGAAGCGTGTGAGAAAAGCTTCCAAGAGCTCAAGAAGAAACTAACAACAGCACCGGTTTTGGTTGTGCTGGACATACACAAGAGTTTTGAAGTCTATTGTGACGCATCCCGGAAGGGCCTCGGGTGCGTATTGATGCATGATGGCAAAGTTGTCGCGTATGCTTCCAGGAAACTACGGAAGCATGAGGAAAATTATCCTACTCATGACTTGGAGCTAGCAGCAGTCATCCATGCACTCAAAGAGTGGAGGCACTTTCTACTGGGAAATCGTTGTGAAATATATACGGACCATAAGAGCCTTAAATATATTTTCACACAACCAGAGCTAAATTTACGACAACGACGCTGGTTGGAATTGGTCAAGGACTATGATGTTGGCATTCACTACCATCCAGGGAAAGCAAATGTAGTGGCAGATGCTCTTAGTCGGAACCCCAGCCCGGGCAACGACAGTCCATAGAACTTGAGGCCTGAGTTTCAGCAGGAGTTCGCTAAACTCAACATGGTATTAGTCTCTGAGGGCAACGTATCAAACCTGGAGATACAACCCATCCTAATGGAACAAATTAAGAAGGCTCAGCAGGGACATCCCAGCATCGAAGGTTTAAAGAGAAAAATGAGCCTTGGCGAGGCTTCAGAGTTCGTCACAGACAATGAGGGAGTATTATGGTACGGGGACAGACTTTGCGTACCAAACATTGAGGAACTCAAACAGCAAATCCTAACCGAAAGCCACACCGCTCCATATTCAATCCACCCTGGAGGAACCAAAATGTACAAAGACATTCAGGAAAGATTTTGGTGGCACGGTATGAAAAGGGATATAGCCGCATTCATTGCTTGTTGCGATTCATGTCAGCGCATTAAAGCCGAGCATCAAAAGCCAGCAGGGCTACTACAACCAAACAGGATACCTGAGTGGAAATGGGATGAAATCGGGATGGACTTCATCGTCGGACTACCTCGATCACAACGCGGAAATGACACCATATGGGTCATCACAGATAGGCTAACCAAGGTAGCACATTTCATTCCCGTGAAGACGACCTACTCCACTCAAAGGCTTGCTAAGCTTTATCTCTCCCGTATAGTTTGTCTGCATGGAGTCCCAAAGACTATAATATCCGACCGAGGCACTCAATTTGTCTCTAAATTCTGGGATCACTTACAACAAGCTCTGGGCACTCAACTTGCATTCAGTACAGCATACCACCCCCAGACTGATGGACAAACTGAACGCGTGAACCAAATCCTAGAGGACATGCTGAGAGCCTGTGTGCTCACCTATGGATCCAGTTGGGAAGAAAGTTTGCCGTATGCCGAGTTCGCATACAACAACAGTTACCAAGCCAGCCTACAAATGGCACCTTTTGAAGCATTGTACGGACGGAGATGTCGTACCCCATTAAACTGGTCAGAAACGGGTGACAGTCGTATCTTCGGCCCAGACATGCTCAAGGAAGCCGAGGAGAAAGTTAAACAGATCAGGGACAGACTCAAGACAGCTCAAAGCCAACAAAAGAGCTATTACGATCGAAAACATCGCGAGGTCAGCTTTGAACCCGGTGATTACGTATACCTACGAGTGTCTCCTATGAGGGGCCTGCAACGGTTCAAAATTAAGGGGAAGCTAGCCCCAAGATTTATTGGACCCTTCTATGTAATTGCACGAAGAGGCACAATAGCCTACCAGCTGGACCTACCCAAAGAGCTGTCAGACGTCCACGACGTGTTCCACGTCTCACAGTTGAGGAAATGTGTAAACAACTTGGAAAAGCATGTATCTCATGAGCGCATTGATGTGCAACCAGACCTCACCTACAGAGAGCGGTCAGTAAAGATATTGGAAGAGTCTGAAAGGAGGACCCGTCAGAAAACAACTAAATTTTTCAAGGTTCAGTGGAGCAATCACACCGAGGATGAAGCAACATGGGAGAGAGAGGATTTTCTTCAGGCAGAGTACCCACATCTATTTGAGGATCAGCTGAAATCTCGGGGACGAGATTTTTCCTAAGGGGGTAGGTGTTGTGACACCCAAAAATTTTATTTGGCTTTTTCAAACTTTTATTTGATTTGAGGGATGTTATTTGAAATTTTCTTCTAAAGAACTCTCCCTCTCAAAGATTTTCTTTTATGACAAGTATTTTGTTTGGATTCACCCAACACTTGATTTTTGGTCTTGGAGGTTTTTCCAATCTTATGTGGACTCAACACAAATGTTTTTCATTTGGGGAAAAAAATTGAAAATCTTTTAAATAGCCGTATGGCATTTGGAGTGATCTTTTCCCCTTCTCAAAATCTCCTCTTGCCATGACATGAGTGGAAATCCCCTCCCAAAAGCCTTTCCCCATCTTGTGTCAAGATATACTTCAAATCCAGCAAGTTGAACCTCCCCATGATTTTTCTTCCATTTATTTCTTATCAAAAATACTTTATGCCTTCTACTTTAGCTCTTGGAGATTTACAAAGGGGCTACCTTTTCTCCTTTGAGTTTTGCCTCCAAACCATTTTCCCTGGCTAGTCCTTAGAGCCCTCAACCTAGATCCATGAAGATCCACTGGTCTCCAGTTCAAATATTTCAAATTGTACTTGCTGCAAGTTTGGACCATATTTGCCAAATTTGATGAAATTCATTTGTTTTCTCCTCCTAAAAATCTGAGAAAATTCAGGCAGCCTCTGGATGCATTGAGAGGTCACCTCACCAAGTTCCAGCTCCAGAAAAAAATTTCTTCATGCCAAATCATTTCGTCGAACACCTGAAGGGCACTGTTACTGTCAAGTTCAGAAATTCAGAGATACAGTTTCAGTGAGCCACTGTCGTTTTCTTCAGAACCCCTTCTCGATCTCGCCAGTAGCCGCGGTGGCGCCGTGCGCCCTGTGCTTCCTTCTTATCCCTGCGCCGCACGATCGCCTGGAAGCTTGCGGGCGTCGGTGACGAGCTGGTGGAGGTGCGCCACCCCGTGAGCGACGGCAGCAGCGCCCTTTGCGGCTGCCAGAGAGGCGCAGCGTTGGACGGCGCCGTCCAGCGCCGCCCAATCCACCAGAGGCCACCGCGTGGCCATCCACTCACCCGTGCACGCTGCAGTCCGTCATCGTGAACTGGTAGGCGCGGAGCGCGCTCCCTCCCACCGCCGTGCCCGTACGGCCGTTCCGTCGACGGCCAGTGCATTACGCAAGCCCGACCAAGGTTTGAGCAGAGAAACAGCGCCAGTGAGCCTCCCTGATGGTGCCTAGCCACTTAAACCCCCTGCCCAACCTCTGCCTCACCGTAATTTCTCGCCGGAGCTATCCCGTTCACGGCCACCCCCTCCGATTGCCTATAAAAGGAGGCCCTGAGCTCGAACTAGAACCCGCACCACCTCCACACACCACCAGTGCCACGCCAAGCCACTGGGCAGCCCCCGAGGGAGTCTTCTTCCCCAACTCCGGCCGCCTCGACCCGCTTCGGGACCCAGCTCGATTCACCCCCGTGCGTGCACCCCTACCTCTCAGCTCATGCGAATAGTCTCCTAGTGCATCCACTCTCCTGACCCGCGCATCAATTTGGAGTTTGCAACACCCACCGGAGTAATCCACCATCGCCCGAACCACCGTCCGCCGGAGATAGTGTCGTCGTGGACGTGGTGCTCTCCGACGGCCAAGTCCACCACCCACCGACGCGGAAGAACACCCTGAACCTGTTGGTACCCTCCGATCTCTCTGCCTTGCCGCGGTACAACGCCGGCGACCACCGCAGCCTTCGGGCGCCGGCGAGCTCCGTTGGGAGTTTTGAACCTGACGGGTGGGACCCCCCCGTCAGCCTCTCTCCTTTCTCCCTCGAACCGTTTCCTGAAAGCGCCTTCGGGAAAAATGTGTTTTCTCTTTGGGCTGGCGTATTTCCTACCGAACCGTTTTCTGTTTTTCTCAAACAAGCCCCTGGATCTTTTCTGTTTCATCACAGATTAGTCCTTGGACTAAAACCCTTATATCTTTTAAATAAAAGATGCTTTTTGATTGATTCTTTTTCTGTCAGTCTTATATTTTTATCTAGTTTTTTATAGTATTTCTTTGGAAAAAATTTGGAACAATTTTTATGCACGCAACGATTTTCACGTTAGTATACGGTTTCGTTATACCGTAGGTTCCGGAGGAGGTGACGGAGCTGCGAACTTCGCCGAGCTAGACTCCGACTTCTCCGAATCAGGCAAGCATGTTTGAACCTTTGATATGATAGGTGCTTTGCGTGTTTGCTTGAATGGTTTGTGCATGGCATATGAGCATCGGTGAGTATTACGTTGCATGCAAGGCAACTAACCGTGTGTTTCGAAGTTACTGTGATCTTTGATGAGAGATGACCAGATCATGTGGTGACATGAAAGGTAGTAAGATGGTATTGTTGTAGCATGCCAGTCTTACGACATCCGATAAACTCCGACGTTAACGTGGACTGAGCCACGTTACCGTTCTTCCCCTTTCGTGCTGCCACATGTTTTCTGCAAAGAATACGGTTTAGTAAGTTGCTAACCTCTTTCCTTGTACACACCAAATAGAGGGGCCGGGATGAGGGTTCCATGGCCCTGGATTAAAGCCAGTCATCTGGTCAGGGGGCATGGGTGTTTCCGGTTGGGACCGAGAGGGGGGCACCCCTTAGAGCGCGCGGTATAAATTTGATCCCATGCTACGCGAGGTTGTAGCCTCCCCGTCTCAAAGTTTTTCTTGAACGTTGCCGAGGGTGATTCCTGGCATCGGAACGTTGAATGGGTGTGTACTGGTTAGATGTGTTTCTTCTAAAAACACCGTAAACGGAACTAGTCCCTTGTGACTACTGAAATCCGTTGGCTGTGGTTAAATAGTACAAACTCTGCAGAGTCAAACCCTTCCAAGTCATCGTGTCCATGGTCAAGGACCATGCCAGTATATCCATATCCATGTCAGTTCCTGTGTCAGTTTTCGTGGAAATCCCCGGTGAACAGGCTTGAGCGGTAAACGCTGTTGAATGTTATTCCTGTGGATGGACTAACCGGTTTATTATTTCGTACCTGAATATTCACTTGAAATGATTTAAATTCATGAGCTACTGAATTATCAAGTTATGAAATATAAGCCCTTTATGTGATGTCGCTCAGACGTCCGACTGTGGCACTCTTGTCATTTACTTTCAATATAAGCCCT
>NC_057802.1:57926283-57927752 GCF_018294505.1 Triticum aestivum
ATGCGCTTTCTCTTTGGGCTGGCGCATTTCTTTCCGAACCGTTTTCTATTTTCTCAAACAAGTCCCCGGATCTTTTCTGTTTCATCACAGATCAGTCCCTGGACTAAAACCCTTATAACTTTTTAATAAAAGGTGCTTTTTGATTGATTCTTTTTCTGTCAGTCTTGTATTTTTGTCTAGTTTTTTATAGTATTTATTTGGAAAATATTTGGAACAATTTTTATCCACGCGACGATTTTCACGTTAGTGTACGGTTTCGTTATACCGTAGGTTCCGGAGGAGGTGACGGAGCCGCGAACTTCGCCGAGCTAGACTCCGACTTCTCCGAACCAGGCAAGCATGTTTGAACCTTTGATATGATAGGTGTTTTGCATGTTTGCTTGAATGGTTTGTGCATGGCATATGAGCATCGGTGAGTATTACGTTGCGTGCAAGGCAACTGACCGTGTGTTTCGAAGTTACCGTGATCTTTGATGAGAGATGACCTGATCATGTGGTGACATGAAAGGTAGTAAGATGGTATTGTTGTAGCATGCCAGTCTTCGTCATCCGATAAACTCCGACGTTAACGTGGACTGAGCCACGTTACCGTTCCTCCCCTTTCGTGCTGCCACATGTTTTCTGCAAAGAATACGGTTTAGTAAGTTGTTAACCTCTTTCCTTGTACACACCAAATAGAGGGGCCGGGATGAGGGTTCCATGGCCCTGGATTAAAGCCAGTCATCCGGTCAGGGGGCATGGGTGTTTCCGGTTGGGACTGAGAGGGGGGCACCCCTTAGAGCGCGCGTATATAAATTTGATCCCATGCTACGTGAGGTTGTAGCCTCCCCGTCTCAAGGTTTTTCTTGAACATTGTCGAGGGTGATTCCTGGCATCGGAATGTTGAATGGGTGTGTACTGGTTAGATGTGTTTCTTCCAAAACACCGTAAACGGAACTAGTCCCTGTGACTACTGACATCCATTGGCTGTGGTTAAAGTACAAACTCTGCAGAGTCAAATCCTTCCGAGTCATCGTGTCCATGGTCAAGGACCATGGCCAGCATATCCATATCTATGTCAGTCCTCGTGGCAAAATCCCCGGTGAACAAGCTTGAGTGGTATACCCGTGTGAGTTGTTATTCCTGTGGATGGACTAACCTTTTGTTTATCTCGTACTTGAATATTTCCTTGAAATGAATTAAATTCATGAGCTACTGAATTATTAAGTTGTGATATATAAGCCCTTTATGTGATGTCGCTCAGACGTCCGACTGTGGCACTCTTGTCATTTACTTTCAATATAAGCCCTTTATGTGATGTCGCTCAGACGTCCGACTGTGGCACTCTTGTCATTTACTTTCAATATAAGCCCTTTATGTGATGTCACTCAGACGTCCGACTGTGGCACTCTTGTCATTTACTTTCAATATAAGCCCTTTATGTGATGTCGCTCAGACGTCCGACTGTGGCACGCCCGTTATTTACTTTT
>NC_057802.1:58227762-58359564 GCF_018294505.1 Triticum aestivum
CAATCAAAAATTATAGATACGTTGGAGACGTATCAGTAGTAGACTCATCGCACAGAAGCTTGTGCTTGAGCAGGGTGCCCTCTCTGCACCCGGCGGTGAAGTACTCGATGGCCTGCACCTCGTGCACCCCTTCGCAGGAGTTGCACAACTCGGCCCAGCACATCAGGTAGTCACGATGGACTCAGTGGCCCTGAACGCACATGGAGAGCTGGCGAGGCTTGGGGGGCCGCTTGTAGGTGCTGTTGAAGTTGCGCACGAAGACTTCGCTGAAGTCTAGCCAAGTGTTGATGTTGTTAGCCTTGAGGCTGTTCAGCCACGTCCGGGTCGTGCCCTGCAACATGAGCGGAACGTACTTCACGGCTACGCGCTTGTTGCCGTTCGCTATGCTGACTGCTATGGCATAGTCGGTCAGCCAATCTTTCGGCTTCACGGCACCGTTGTACTAGGGAGTGTCGCGAGGGAGCGAGAACCCTTTGGGGAATGGCTCGTCGTGGATGCGGGGACTGAAGCAGGCCGGGCTGATTGTATCCTCCTCCACTACCAAGGATAGAATCAGCCATTCGATTCGGTGACGAGCATCATTCTCGCCGACTGCTAAATGGGGGCCCAGCCTGCCCCCAAGGTCTGGTGGTCTACCGGCGCCAGAGAAGCCAGCCTCTCCCTGCGATGGGAGGCAGAACTTTGTCCTGCTGGCGCCGGCCCTCCGCTCTTGGAGGAACTTGCCGGCTGTTCACAACCATCTCGCGGGAGTGCCGGCTGCGGCTAGCAGCCGGCTCCGGGTTCCGCTGGCCGCGGCCGCTGCCACTCGGGGACCGGGAGGTCGCTCCATTCTCGTGGCGAGGTGGGGGGTTTCTTTCTGGGAGGTCGTCTTGCCTGCTAGCTCCCACCACGCGGTTGCACGCGTCTTGCTGCGTGTTCGCGGCGTTGAGGAGCTCCTGGAGGCAGTTCAGCAGGCTGCGCCATTCGTCGCCCTCTAGGGTGTCGAGATCGTCTGCAGCTGCCTAGGCGGCACACAGGTTCTGTACTGGGGTGTCGTAGATCGGACGTCCGACTCCCAGCATGCCGGCGATGGCCGCGCCATGTTGCCGGACGGCTCCGACTCGGTTGGGCTCTCCTGCAGCCGGCGTGCCACCCACTATGCGGTCGATCTCATGCTGGTTTGCCTCAGCGCGGCGCTTCATGGCCGTCATCTTAGTGGCGCTGTCAAGGAGCTTGACACGGATTTCTTCTAGCTGCGCTGGGCCGGCGTTGGCACCAACGTGAAGGAAATATGCCCTAGAGGCAATAATAAAGTTGTTATTTATATTTCCTTATATCATGATAAATGTTTATTATTCATGCTAGAATTGTATTAACCGGAAACTTAGTACATGTGTGAATACATAGACAAATAGAGTGTCACTAGTATGCCTCTACTTGACTAGCTCGTTGAATCAAAGATGGTTAAGTTGCCTAACCATAGACATGAGTTGTCATTTGATTAACGGGATCACATCATTAGAGAATGATGTGATTGACTTGACCCATTCTGTTAGCTTAGCATTTGATCGTTTAGTATATTGCTATTGCTTTCTTCATGACTTATACATGTTCCTATGACTATGAGATTATGCAACTCCCGAATACCAGAAGAACACTTTGTGTGCTACCAAACGTCACAACGTAACTGGGTGATTATAAAGGTGCTCTACAGGTGTCTCCGATGGTACTTGTTGAGTTGGCATAGATCAAGATTAGGATTTGTCACTCCGATTGTCGGAGAGGTATCTCTGGGCCCTCTCGATAATGCACATCACTATAAGCCTTGCAAGCAATGCAACTAATGAGTTAGTTGCGGGATGATGTATTACGGAACGAGTAAAGAGACTTGCCGGTAACGAGATTGAACTAGGTATTGAGATACCGACGATCGAATCTCGGGCAAGTAACATACCGATGACAAAGGGAACAACGTATGTTGTTATGCGGTTTGACCGATAAAGATCTTCGTAGAATATGTGGGAGCCAATATGAGCATCCAGGTTCCGCTATTGGTTATTGACCGGAGACGTGTCTCGGTCATGTCTACATAGTTCTCGAACCCGTAGGGTCCGCACGCTTAACGTTCGGTGACGATCGGTAATATGAGTTTATGTGTTTTGATGTACCGAAGGTAGTTCGGAGTCCCGGATATGATCACGTACATGACGAGGAGTCTCGGAATAGTCGAGACATAAAGATCGATATATTGGATGACTATGTTTGGACTTCGGAATGGTTCCGAGTGAGTTTGGACGAATACCGGAGTACCGGGGGGTTACCGGAACCCCCCGAGGAGTGTAATGGGCCTCATGGGCCTTGGTGGAGAGAGGAAGGGGTGGCCAGGGCAGGCCGCGCACCCCCTCCCCCTCTAGTCCGAATTGGACAAGGAAGAGGGGTCGGCGCCCCCCCTTTTTCCTCCCCCCTCTCTCCTCCTTCCTTCCCTCCTACTCCTACTCTTGGAAGGGGTGGAATCCTACTCCCAGTGGGAGTAAGACTCCCCTTGGGGCGCGCCTAGGAGGCCGGCCTCCTCCCCCTCCTCCACTCCTTTATATACGGGGGAGGGGGGCACCCCATAAACACACAAGTTGATCATTGATCTCTTAGCCGTGTGCGGTGCCCCCCTCCACCATAATCCACCTCGGTCATATCGTAGCGGTGCTTAGGCGAAGCCCTGCGTCGGTAGCTTCATCATCACCGTCATCACGCCGTCGTGCTGACGGAACTCTCCCTCGAAGCTCTACTGGATCGTGAGTTCGTGTGACGTCACCGAGCTGAACGTGTGCAGATCGCGGAGGTGCCGTACGTTCGGTACTAGGATCGGTCGATCGTGAAGACGTACGACTACATCAACCGCGTTGTCATAATGCTTCCGCTTACGGTCTACGAATGTACGTGGACAACACTCTCCCCTCTCGTTGCTATGCATCACCATGATCTTGCGTGTGTGTAGGAAATTTTTGAAATTACTACGTTCCCTAACAGTGGCATCCGAGCCAGGTTTATGCGTAGATGTTATATGCACGAGTAGAACACAAGTGAGTTGCGAGCGATACTAGTCATACTGCTTACCAGCATGTCATACTTTGATTCGGCGGTATTGTTGGATGAAGCGGCCCGGACCGACATTACGCGTACGCTTACCGAGACTGGTTCTACCGACGTGCTTCGCACACAGGTGGCCGTCGGGTGTTAGTTTCTCCAACTTTAGTTGAATCGACTGTGGCTACGCCCGGTCCTTGTGAAGGTTAAAACAGCACATACTTGACGAAATATCGTTGTGGTTTTGATGCATAGGTAAGAACGATTCTTGCTCAGCCCGTAGCAGCCACGTAAAACTTGCAACAACAAAGTAGAGGACGTCTAACTTGTTTTTGCGGGGCATGTTGTGATGTGATATGGTCAAGACATGATGCTAAATTTTATTGTATGAGATGATCATGTTTTGTAACAGAGTTATCGGCAACTGGCAGGAGCCATATGGTTGTCTCTTTATTGTATAAAATGCAATCACCATGTAATTGCTTTACTTTATCACTAAGCGGTAGCGATAGTCGTAAAAGCAATAGTTGGCGAGACGACAACGATGCTACGATGGAGATCAAGGTGTCGTGCCGGTGACGATGGTGATCATGACAGTGCTTTGGAGATGGAGATCAAAGGCACAAGATGATGATGGCCATATCATATCACTTATATTGATTGCATGTGATGTTTATCCTTTATGCATCTTATTTTGCTTAGAATGACGGTAGCATTATAAGATGATCTCTCACTAAATTTCAAGGTATAAGTGTTCTCCCTGAGTATGCACCGTTGCGAAAGTTCATCGTGCCTAGACACCACGTGATGATCGGGTGTGATAAGCTCTACGTTCACATACAACGGGTGCAAGCCAGTTTTGCACATGCAGAATACTCGGGTTAAACTTGACGAGCCTAGCATATGCAGATATGGCCTCGGAACACTGGAGACCGAAAGGTCGAGCGTGAATCATATAGTAGATATGATCAACATAGTGATGTTCACATTGAAAACTACTCCATCTCATGTGATGATCGGACATGGTTTAGTTGATATGGATCACGTGATCACTTAGATGATTAGAGGGATGTCTATCTAAGTGGGAGTTCTTAAGTAATTTGTTTAATTGAACTTTAATTTATCATGAACTTAGTACCTGATAGTATTTTTCATGTCTATGTTGTTGCAGATAGATGACCCGTGCTGTTGTTCCGTTGAATTTTAATGCGTTCCTTGAGAAAGCTAAGTTGAAAGATGATGGTAGCAACTACACGGACTGGGTCCATAACTTGAGGATTATCCTCATTGCTGCACAAAAGAATTACGTCCTGGAAGCACCGCTAGGTGCCAAACCCGCTGCAGGAGCAACGCCAGATGTTATGAACGTCTAGCAGAGCAAAGCTGATGGTTACTCGATAGTTCAGTGTGCCATGCTTTAGGGCTTAGAACCGGGACTTCAACGATGTTTTGAACATCATGGTGCATATGAGATGTTCCAGGAGTTGAAGTTAATATTTCAAGCAAATGCCCGGATTGAGAGATATGAAGTCTCCAATAAGTTCTACAGCTGCAAAATGGAGGAGAATAGTTCTGTCAGTGAACATATACTCAGAATGTTTGGGTACCACAACCACTTGACTCAACTGGGAGTTAATCTTCCTGATGATAGTGTCATTGACAGAGTTCTTCAATCACTGCCACCAAGCTACAAGAGCTTCGTGATGAACTATAATATGCAAGGGATGGACAAGACAATTCCCGAGCTCTTCGCAATGCTAAAGGCTGCAGAGGTAGAAATCAAGGAGCATCAAGTGTTGATGGTCAACAAGACCACCAGTTTCAAGAAAAAGGGTAAAGGGAAGAAGGGGAACTTCAAGAAGAACGGCAAGCAAGTTGCTGCTCAAGTGAAGAAGCCCAAGTCTGGACCTAAGCCTGAGACTGAGTGCTTCTACTGCAAAGGGACTAGTCACTGGAAGCGGAACTGCCCCAAGTATTTGGCGGATAAGAAGGATGGCAAGGTGAACAAAGGTATATGTGATATACATGTTATTGATGTGTACCTTACTAATGCTCGCAGTAGTGCCTGGGTATTTGATACTGGTTCTGTTGCTAATGTTTGCAATTCGAAACAGGGACTACGGATTAAGCGAAGATTGGCTAAGGACGAGGCGACGATGCATGTGGGAAATGGTTCCAAAGTCGATGTGATCGCGGTCGGCACGCTACCTCTACATCTACCTTCGGGATTAGTTTTAGACCTGAATAATTGTTATTTGGTGCCAGCGTTGAGCATGAACATTATATCTGGATCTTGTTTGATGCGAGACGGTTATTCATTTAAATCAGAGAAAATGGTTATTCTATTTATATGAGTAATATCTTTTATGGTTATGCACCCTTGAAGAGTGGTCTATTTATATTGAATCTCGATAGTAATGATACAGATAGTCATAATATTGAAGCCAAAAGATGCCGAGTTGATAATGATAGTGCAACTTATTTGTGACACTGCCGTTTAGGTCATATTGGTGTAAAGCGCATGAAGAAACTCCACTCTGATGGACTTTTGGAATCACTTGATTATGAATCACTTGGTACTTGCGAACCATGCCTCATGGGCAAGATGACTAAAACGCCGTTCTCCGGAACAATGGAGCGAGCAACAGATTTGTTGGAAATCATACATACTGATGTATGTGGTCCGATGAATGTTGAGGCTCGCGGCGGGTATCGTTATTTTCTCACCTTCACAGATGATTTGAGCAGATATGGGTAGATCTACTTAATGAAACATAAGTCTGAAACATTTGAAAAGTTCAAAGAATTTCAGAGTGAAGTGGAAAATCATCGTAACAAGAAAATAAAGTTTCTACAATCTGATCGTGGAGGAGAATATTTGAGTTACGAGTTTGGTCTTCATTTGAAACAATGCGGAATAGTTTCGCAACTCACGCAACCCGGAACACCACAGCGTAATGGCGTGTCCGAACGTCGTAATCGTACTTTACTTGATATGGTGCGATCGATGTTGTCTCTTGCTGATTTACCACTATTGTTTTGGGGTTATGCTTTAGAGACGGCTTGATAACCCACAAGTATAGGGGATCGCAACAGTTTTTGAGGGTAGAGTATTCAATCCAAATTTATTGATTCGACACAAGGGGAGCCAAAGAATATTCTCAAGTATTAGCAGTTGAGTTGTCAATTCAACCACACCTGGATAACTTAATATCTGCAGCAAAGTATTTAGTCGCAAATTAGTATGGAAGTAACGGTAACGGTGATAAAAGTAACAGTGATAGTTTTGTAGTAATTGTAACAGTGGCAATGGTAAAGTAAATAAGCGAAGAACAATATGTGAAAAGCTCGTAGGCATTGGATCGGTGATGGAGAATTATGCCGGATGCGATTCCTCATGCAATAGTTATAACATAGGGTGACACAGAACTAGCTCCAATTCATCAATGTAATGTAGGCATGTATTCCGAATATAGTCATACGTGCTTATGGAAAAGAACTTGCATGACATCTTTTGTCCTACCATCCCGTGGCAGCGGGGTCCTATTGGAAACTAAGGGATATTAAGGCCTCCTTTTAATAAAGTACCAGACCAAAGCATTAACACTTAGTGAATACATGAACTCCTCAAACTACGGTCATCACCGGTAATGGTCCCGATTATTGTCACTTCGGGGTTAACGGATCATAACACATAATAGGTGACTATAGACTTGCAAGATAGGATCAAGAACTCACATATATTCATGGAAACATAATAGGTTCAAATCTGAAATCATGTCACTCGGGCCCTAGTGACAAGCATTAAGCATAGCAAAGTCATAGCAACATCAATCTCAGAACATAGTGGATACTAGGGATCAAACCCTAACAAAACTAACCCGATTACATGGTAAATCTCATCCAACCCCATCACTGTCGAGCTAGCCTACGATGGAATTACTCACGCACGGTGGTGAGCATCATGAAATTGGTGATGGAGGATGGTTGATGATGACGATGGCGACGGATTCCCCTCTCCGGAGCCCCGAACGGACTCCAGATCAGCCCTCCCGAGAGAGTTTAGGGCTTGGTGGCGGCTCCGTATCGTAAAACGCGATGAATCCTTTTCTCTGATATCTTTCTCCCCGAACGTGAATATATAGAGTCGGGGTTGAGGTCGGTGGAGCTCCAGGGGGCCCACGAGGCAGGGGGCGCGCCCCCACCCTCGTGGACAGGGTGTGGCCCCCCTGGCCTTGAATCTTTCGCCAGTATTTTTTATTAATTCCAAAAATAATCTCCGTTGATTTTCAGGTCATTCCGAGAACTTTTATTTCTGCACAAAAATAAAACCATGGCAATTCTGCGGAAAACAGCGTCAATCTGGGTTAGTTCCATTCAAATCATGCAAGTTAGATTCCAAAACAAGGCCAAAGTGTTTGGAAAAGTAGATACGACGGAGACGTATCAACTCCCCCAAGCTTAAACCTTTGCTAGTCCTCAAGCAATTCAGTTGATAAACTGAAAGTGATAAAGAAAAACTTTTACAAACTCTGTTTGCTCTTGTTGTTGTAAATATGTAAAGTCAGCATTCAAGTTTTCAGCAAAGATTATGAACTAACCGTATTCACAATAACATTTAGGTCTCATGTTTACTCATATCAATGGCATAATCAACTAGCGAGAAATAACAATAAATCTCGGATGACAACACTTCCTCCAAACAATCATAATATGATATAACAAGATGGTATCTCGCTAGCCCTTTCTGAGACCGAAAAACATAATTCAGAGCACCTTTGAGGATCAAGGACTGACTAAACATTGTAATTCATGGTAAAAGAGATCCAGTCATAGTCATACCCAATATAAATTAATAGTAATGGATGCAAACGACAGCGGTGCTCTCCAGTTGATGCTTTTTAATAAGAGGGTGATGACTCAACATAAAAGTAAACAGATAGGCCCTTCGCAGAGGGAAGCAGGGATTTGTAGAGGTGCCAGAGCTTGATTTTGAAATAGAGATAAATAATATTTTGAGCGGCATACTTTCATTGTCAACATAACAACCGAGAGATCTCGATATCTTCCATGCTACACACATTATAGGTGGTTCCCAAACAGAATGGTAAAGCTTATACTCCCCCTCCACCAACAAGCATCAATCCATGGCTGGGTCGAAACAACGAGTGCCTCCAACTAACAAGAGTCTCGGGGGAGTTTTGTTTGCAATTATTTCGATTTGCTTTGCTTAGAGCATGGGACTGGGCATCCCGGTGACCAGCCATTTTCTCGCGAGTGAGGAGCGGAGTCCACTCCTCTTGAGAATAACCCGCCTAGCATGGAAGATACAGACAGACCTAGTTGATACATGAGCTATTCGAGCATACAAAACAGAATTTCATTTGAAGGTTTAGAGTTTGGCACATACAAATTTACTTGGAACGGCAGGTAGATACCGCCTATAGGAAGGTATAGTGGACTCATATGGAATAACTTTGGGGTTTATGGAAGTGGATGCACAAGCAGTATTCCCGCTTAGTACAAATGAAGGCTAGAAAAAGACTGGGAAGCGACCAACTAGAGAGCGACAACTGTCATGAACATGCATTAAAATTAATGAACATTGAGTGCAAGCATGAGTAGGATATAATCCACCATGAACATAAATATCGTGGAGGCTATGTTGATTTTGTTTCAACTACATGCGTGAACATGTGCCAAATCAAGTCACTCAAATCATTCAAAGGAGGATACCACCCTATCATACCACATCACAACCATTTTAATAGCATGTTGGCACGCAAGGTAAACCATTATAAACTCCTAGCTAATTAAGCATGGCATAAGCAACTATAATCTCTAATTGTCATTGCAAATACGTTTCATTCATAATAGGCTGAATCAGGAACGATGAACTAATCATATTTACAAAAACAAGAGAGGTCGAGTTCATACCAGCTTCTCTCATCTCAATCAATTCATCATATATCGTCATTATTGCCTTTCACTTGCACGACCGAACGATGTGGATAATAATAATAATAGTGCACGTGCATTGGACTAAGCTGGAATCTGCAGGCATTCAATATAAAGGAGAAGACAAGGTAATATGGGCTCTTGGTTAAATCAACAATAATGCATATAAGAGCCACTTCAACATTTTCATTATGGTCTTCTCCTCTCGACCCCCAAAGAAAAGGAAAGAAATAAAACTATTTACATGGGAAAGCTCCCATTAAACAAAAGAAGAACATGAAATCTTTTTGGGTTTTCTTTTAATTATTACTACTACAAGCAAGGAAAGTAAAGTAGCTAAAAGCTACAACTAATCTTTTTTGTTTTTCTTAAGGTTTATCAAACACACAAGAAGAAAGCCAGGAAAAGAAAATAAACTAGCATGGATATTACAGTGAAAAGTATGAGCGCCGACAACTAGCATGAGTGTGTGAATATGAATGTAATATCGGCGAGAAATACATACTCCCCCAAGCTTAGGCTTTTGGCCTAAGTTGGTCTATGCCCATGGATCAAAGTTGTAGTTGGGGTCGTACTGAGAAGGAGCCTCGGGTTGCCACTGGTTGGCAATCTCCTCCGGATCCCACTAGTAAACAGACTGTCGTGAAGGATCAAATTGTGGTTCCGGCTCTGGCTCTGTAGCTGGTGTGGGGTTCTGCTAGGCATGAAATGCCTCCGGCTGAACAAGATACTTGCCTGTAGATAAGTCAAACAAAGAAGGAGCAGGCAAAGTAATAGTCTCAGGGCGATTTTTATCAAATATCAGTTTGTACTTAAGCATCTTTTCCTTATTCTTAATGATAAAATCATGTGCTGCCATACTCTTATAGTCTAGAAAAATAGGAGGCGGCAACTTTTCTTCTTTCTCATAATGCCTAATAGGTATGTTAAAGTGTGCAGCAAGGCGTGAGGCGAAGATACCTCCCAAGATGGGACCCATCGTGCGGTTAAGACTTAACCGTTTGGCAACGATAGCGCCTAGACTAAAAGAGTTATCACGGAACAAGGCATGGCCCAAAATAACAATATCTGGGGCACTAAGGTTTCCACAGTTTCCGCGACCAATTAAACATCTACTAGCAAATATCACAAAGTAATGCAGAACCGGAAAATGTATGCTGGTAATTCTTGCATCGGAAACTTTCCTTGTTTCCCCTACAGCAATCATATCAATAAACCCTTCCACATCATTATGATGTGGTTCCTCTATGCTGCCAGTAAGGGGTATCTTACAAACCTGGCAGAAATCAGAAAGGGACATTTCCTTATGCTCATCATATAAATAAAATTCCACTGAAGGTGGTGATCTCCTAGCATGGAAATGAAAATTATGCATGAAAATATTAGTGAGTAAGAGATACTGTTCGCGCTGGTCGCGGAGGAAGTCGGTGAGGCCCGCATTCTCAACCAAAGAATAGAAATCATCATGAATCCCGGCTGCTGTTAAGAACTCATCACAAGGCCATTCACACGGCCGAACCTCCGCGGTGCGAGGGAGATTATATTTGGGCCTCTTATCCTCTTCACTTTGCTTATCCTTCGAGCTTCGGCTCGAAGAGCCCCTCAAAAATCTCTTCATCTATTCCTGAAAATTTCTGAAATTTTTAGTAACTCAAAATAAAAGTGAACCAAACTCAACAAAATTGATAGCAACTACTCCCACAAGTGCCTAGAGACTATATCATGCATTAGAACTACTTGGGACCATATAAATTTGACATGCAAGCTCAAGAACAGGGTGACCTAGGCAGCAAAAATTTGCAATGAATAAAGCACTAGAACAAAAACTAATCGAACCATTGGAGGAGTCACATACCGAAGAACAATCCCCCAAAGCAGTTTTGTGAGTGGAGCTTTGAGCTAGGAGATCGAAAATTGCAGCAAAATGAGCTAGAACTCGTGCTTGAGTTGGTTGGTGATTTTTTTGGGAGGAAGAAGGAGTGTGTGGTGGCTGGAATAAGTGGAGGGGAGCCACCATGGGCCCACGAGGCAGGGGGCGCGCCCAGGGGGGTGGGCGCGCCCTGGACCCTCGTGGCCAGGTGCTTGCTCCCCCTGATGTGTTCTCAGTGCCAGATATTCTCAAATATTCTAGAAAAAAATCATATTTCATTTTCGGGGCATTTGGAGAACTTTTATTTTTGGGGTATTTTTTATTGCACGGATAATTCAGAAAACTGACAGAATATACTATTTTTTCTTTATTTAATCTAAACAACAGAAAGTAAAAGGAGGGTACAGAAGGTTGTGCTTTCTTACTTCATCCATCTCATGCTCATCAAAAGGAATCCACTAACAAGGTTGATCAAGTCTTGTTAACAAACTCATTCCAAATAACATGGAACCGGAGAAATTTCGAATAACACTATGTTACCTCAACGCGGATATGCACATCCCCAACAATAAGAATATCATTTTTCTTCTTGACAGTAGGTAGAGTAAATTCAAAACCTCGAATAATCGATGGAATTTTTCCAATAGAATTGATACTGTGGACATGAGGTTGTTTCCTCGGAAAGTGTACCGTATGCTCATTACCATTGACATGAAAAGTGACATTGCCTTTGTTGCAATCAATAACAGCCCCTGCAGTATTCAAAAAGGGTCTACCAAGAATAATAGACATACTATCGTCATTAATATTATTACTAGGTTCATGTTCATTACCAGATTGTGTTTCAGCATCAGAAATAGAAATATCATTGGGATTCTCAGGTGTGTCTACAACAGGTTCACTAGAAGCATGAAAAGTCCTATCATTTTTCTTTTTCTTCTTTTTAGAAGGACTAGGTGCATCAACATTAGTTCTCTTAGAATCTTGCTCAATTCTCTTGGGATGGCCCTCAGGATACAAGGGTTCCTGAGTCACTTTACCTCTAGTTGCAACTCTAACAGCAAAGTCATTTTTCTTATTATTTAATTCATTTAGCAAATCATTCTGAGCTTTAAGCACTTGTTCTACTTGAGTGGTAACCATAGAAGCATGTTTACTAATGAGTTTAAGTTCACCTTTAACTCTAGACATATAATCACTCAAGTGTTCAAGCATATCAGCATTGTGTCTCAATTGTCTACCAAAATAAGCATTGAAGTTTTCTTGTTTGACAATAAAATTATCAAACTCATCTAAGCATTGGCTAACAGACTTATAGCGAGGAATATCACCTTCATCAAATCTATAAAGAGAATTTACCTTTACTACCTGTGTCGGGTTATCAAGACCATGTATTTCTTCCACAGGCGGCAAATTAAGACCATGTATTTCTTCAATAGGAGGTAAATTCTTAACATCTTCAGTTTTAATAACTTTTTCTTTCATAGATTTCTTTGCCTCTTGCATATCTTCAGGACTGAGAAATAGAATACCCCTTTTCTTTGGAGTTGGCTTAGGAGTTGGTTCAGGAAGTGTCCAATTATGTTCATTAGTCAACATATTATTCAATAGCAACTCAACTTGATCAACTGTTCTTTCCCTGAAAACACAACCAACACAACTATCCAGGTGGTCTCTGGAAGCATTGGTTAGTCCATTATAAAAGATATCAGGTATTTCATTTTTCTTGAGAGGATGATCAGACAAAGCATTAAGTAATTGGAGAAGCCTACCCCAAGCTTGTGGGAGACTCTCTTCTTCAATTTGCACAAAATTATATATTTCCCTTAAGGCAGCTTGTTTCTTATGAGCGGGGAAATATTTAGCAGAGAAGTAATAAATCATATCCTGGGGACTACGCACACAACCAGGATCAAGAGAATTAAACCATATCTTAGCATCACCCTTTAATGAGAACGGAAATAATTTAAGGATATAGTAGTAGCAAGTTTTCTCATCATTAGTGAACAGGGTGGCTATATCATTTAATTTAGTAAGATGTGCCACAACAGTTCAGATTCATAGCCATAGAAAGGATCAGATTCAACCAAAGTAATTATCTCAGTATCAACAGAGAAATCATAATCCTTATCAGTAATAAAGATAGGTGAAGTAGCAAAAGCAGGGTCATATTTCATTCTAGCATTCAGAGATTTTTCTTTCAGCTTAGCTAATAATTTCTTAAGATCACTCCTATCATTGCAAGCAAGAAAGTCTCTAGCAGTTTCTTCATCCATAACATAACCCTCAGGCACAACAGGCAATTCATATCTAGGGGGAGAATCTTCATCATCACTTTCATCAATATTATCAGTTTCAATAATTTCATTCTCTCTAGCCCTAGCAAGTTGTTCATCAAGAAATTCACCTAGTGGCTCAGTAGTATCATGCATAGAAGTAGTTTCATCATAAGTATCATGCATAGCAGAAGTGGCATCATCAATAACATGCAACATATCAGAATTAATAGCAGAAGCAGGTTTAGGTGTCGCAAGCTTACTCAAAACAGAAGGTGAATCAAGTGCAGAGCTAGATGGCAGTTCCTTACATCCCCTCGTAGTTGAGGGAAAAATCTTAGTTTTTTCATCTTTCAAGTTCCTCATAGTGACCAGTAGATATAAATCCCAAGTGACTCAAAGAATAGAGTTATGCTCCCCGGCAACGGCGCCAGAAAATAGTCTTGATAACCCACAAGTATAGGGGATCGCAACAGTTTTTGAGGGTAGAGTATTCAATCCAAATTTATTGATTCGACACAAGGGGAGCCAAAGAATATTCTCAAGTATTAGCAGTTGAGTTGTCAATTCAACCACACCTGGATAACTTAATATCTGCAGCAAAGTATTTAGTCGCAAATTAGTATGGAAGTAACGGTAACGGTGATAAAAGTAACAGTGATAGTTTTGTAGTAATTGTAACAGTGGCAATGGTAAAGTAAATAAGCGAAGAACAATATGTGAAAAGCTCGTAGGCATTGGATCGGTGATGGAGAATTATGCCGGATGCGATTCCTCATGCAATAGTTATAACATAGGGTGACACAGAACTAGCTCCAATTCATCAATGTAATGTAGGCATGTATTCCGAATATAGTCATACGTGCTTATGGAAAAGAACTTGCATGACATCTTTTGTCCTACCATCCCGTGGCAGCGGGGTCCTATTGGAAACTAAGGGATATTAAGGCCTCCTTTTAATAAAGTACCAGACCAAAGCATTAACACTTAGTGAATACATGAACTCCTCAAACTACGGTCATCACCGGTAATGGTCCCGATTATTGTCACTTCGGGGTTAACGGATCATAACACATAATAGGTGACTATAGACTTGCAAGATAGGATCAAGAACTCACATATATTCATGGAAACATAATAGGTTCAGATTTGAAATCATGGCACTCGGGCCCTAGTGACAAGCATTAAGCATAGCAAAGTCATAGCAACATCAATCTCAGAAATAGTGGATACTAGGGATCAAACCCTAACAAAACTAACTCGATTACATGGTAAATCTCATCCAACCCCATCACCGTCCAGCAAGCCTACGATGGAATTACTCACGCACGGTGGTGAGCATCATGAAATTGGTGATGGAGGATGGTTGATGATGACGATGGCGACGGATTCCCCTCTCCGGAGCCCCGAACGGACTCCAGATCAGCCCTCCCGAGAGAGTTTAGGGCTTGGCGGCGGCTCCGTATCATAAAGACAGCTGCATTCACGTTAAGTAGGGCACCATCTAAATCCGTTGAGATGATATGAACTATGATTTGGCAAGAAACCAAAGTTGTCGTTTCTTAAAGTTTGGGGCTGCGATGCTTATGTGAAGAAACTTCAACCTGATAAGCTCGAACCCAAATCGGAGAAATGTGTCTTCATAGGATACCCAAAGAAGACTGTTGGGTACACCTTCTATCACAGATCCAAAGGCAAGATATTCGTTGCTAAGAATGGATCCTTTCTAGAGAAGGAGTTTCTCTCGAAAGAAGTGTGTGGGAGGAAAGTAGAACTTGATGAGGTAACTGTACCTACTCCCGTATTGGAAAGTAGTTCATCACAGAAATCAGTTCCTGTGACTCCTACACCAATTAGTGAGGAAGCTAATGATGATGATCATGTAACTTCAAATCAAGTTACTACCGAACCTCGTAGGTCAACCAGAGTAAGATCCGCACCAGAGTGGTACGGTAATCCTGTTCTGGAGGTCATGTTACTTGACCATGACGAACCAACGAACTATGATGAAGCGATGATGAGCCCAGATTCCGCCAAATGGCTTGAGGCCATGAAATCTGAGATGGGATCCATGTATGAGAACAAAGTGTGGACTTTGGTTGACTTGCCCGATGATCGGCAAGCCATCGAGAATAAATGGATCTTCAAGAATAAGACAGACGCTGACGGTAATGTTACTGTCTACAAAGCTCGACTTGTTGCGAAAGGTTTTCGACAAGTTCAAGGAGTTGACTACGATGAGACTTTCTCACCCGTAGCGATGCTTAAGTCCGTCCAAATCATGTTAGCAATTGCTGCATCTTATGATTATGAAATTTGGCAAATGCATGTAAAGACTGCATTCCTGAATGGATTTCTGGAAGAAGAGTTGTATATGATGCAACCTGAAGGTTTTATCGATCCAAAGGGTGCTAACAAAGTGTGCAAGCTCCGGCGATCCATCTATGGACTGGTGCAAGCATCTCGAAGTTGGAATAAATGTTTTGATAGTGTGATCAAAGCATATGGTTTTATATAGACTTTTGGAGAAGCCTGTATTTACAAGAAAGTGAGTGGGAACTCTGTAGCATTTCTAATATTATATGTGGATGACATATTGTTGATTGGAAATGATATAGAATTTCTGGATAGGATAAAAGGATAGTTGAATAAGAGTTTTTCAATGAAAGACCTCGATGAAGCTGCTTATGTATTGGGCATCAAGATCTATAGAGATAGATCAAGACGCTTAATTGGACTTTCACAAAGCACATACCTTGATAAAGTTTTGAAGAAGTTCAAAATGGATCAAGCAAAGAAAGGGTTCTTGCCTGTATTACAAGGTGTAAAGTTGATTCAGACTCAATGTCCGACCACTGCAGAAGATAGAGAGAAAATGAAAGGTGTTCCCTATGCTTCAGCCATAGGCTCTATCATGTATGCAATGCTGTGTACCAGACCTGATGTGTGCCTTGCTATTAGTTTAGCAGGGAGGTACCAAAGTAATCCAGGAGTGGATCACTTGACAACGGTCAAGAACATCCTGAAATACCTGAAAAGGACTAAGGATACGTTTCTCGTTTATGGAGGTGACAAAGAGCTCGTCGTAAATGGTTACGTCAATGCAAGCTTTGACACTGATCTGGATGACTCTAAGTCACAAACCGGATACGTGTTTATATTGAATGGTGCAGCTGTCAGTTGGTGCAGTTCTAAGCAAAGCGTCGTGGCGGGATCTACGTGTGAAGCAGAGTACATAGCTACTTCGGAAGCATCAAATGAAGGAGTCTGGATGAAGGAGTTCATATCCGATTTAGGTGTCATACCTAGTGCATCGGGTCCAATGAAAATCTTTTATGACAATACAATATTGGTGCATTTGCCTTGGCAAAGGAATCCAGATTTCACAAGAGAACCAAGCACATCAAGAGACGCTTCAATTCCATCTGCGATCAAGTCAAGGAGGGAGACATAGAGATTTGCAAGATACATACGGATCTGAATGTAGCAGACCCGTTGACTAAGCCTCTCTCACGAGCAAAACATGATCAGCACCAAGACTCCATGGGTGTTAGAATCATTACTGTGTAATCTAGATTATTGACTCTAGTGTAAGTGGGAGACTTAAGGAAATATGCCCTAGAGGCAATAATAAAGTTGTTATTTATATTTCCTTATATCATGATAAATGTTTATTATTCATGCTAGAATTGTATTAACCGGAAATTTAGTACATGTGTGAATACATAGACAAATAGAGTGTCACTAGTATGCCTCTACTTGACTAGCTCGTTGAATCAAAGATGGTTAAGTTTCCTAACCATAGACACGAGTTGTCATTTGATTAACAGGATCACATCATTAGAGAATGATGTGATTGACTTGACCCATTCCGTTAGCTTAGCATTTGATCGTTTAGTATATTGCTATTGCTTTCTTCATGACTTATACATGTTCCTATGACTATGAGATTATGCAACTCCCGAATACCAGAAAAACACTTTGTGTGCTACCAAACGTCACAACGTAACTGGGTGATTATAAAGGTGCTCTACAGGTGTCTCTGATGGTACTTGTTGAGTTGGCATAGATCAAGATTAGGATTTGTCACTCCGATTGTCGGAGAGGTATCTCTGGGCCCTCTCGGTAATGCACATCAATATAAGCCTTGCAAGCAATGCAACTAATGAGTTAGTTGCGGGATGATGTATTATGGAACGAGTAAAGAGACTTGCCGGTAACGAGATTGAACTAGGTATTGAGATACCGACGATCGAATCTCGGGCAAGTAACATACCGATGACAAAGGGAACAACATATGTTGTTATGCGGTTTGACCGATAAAGATCTTCGTATAATATGTGGGACCAATATGAGCATCCAGGTTCCGCTATTGGTTATTGACCGGAGACGTGTCTCGGTCATGTCTACATAGTTCTCGAACCCGTAGGGTCCGCACGCTTAACGTTCGGTGACGATCGGTAATATGAGTTTATGTGTTTTGATGTAGCGAAGGTAGTTCGGAGTCCCGAATATGATCACGGACATGACGAGGAGTCTCGAAATAGTCGAGACATAAAGATCGATATATTGGATGACTATGTTTGGACTTTGGAAGGGTTCCGAGTGAGTTTGGACGAATACCGGAGTACCGGGGGGTTACCAGAACCCCCCGGGGAGTGTAATGGTCCTCATGGGCCTTGGTGGAGAGAGGAAGGGGCGGCCAGGGCAGACCGCGCGCCCCCTCCCCCTCTAGTCCGAATTGGACAAGGAAGGGGGGGGGGGCGGTGATACATCTCCAACGTATCTATAATTTTTTATTGTTCCATGCTATATTATATTCTGTTTTGGACATTAATGGGCTTTATTATACACTTTTATAATATTTTTGGGACTAACCTATTAGCCGGAGGCCCAGCCCAGAATTGCTGCTTTTTGCCTATTTCAGAGTTTTGCAGAAAAAGAATATCAAACGGAGTCCAAACGGAATGAAACCTTCGGGAACGTGATTTTCGGAACGAACGTGATCGAGAGGACTTGGACCCTACGTCAAGACATCAACCAGGAGAGCACGAGGTAGGGGGCGCGCCTACCCCCCTAGGCGCGCCCTACACCCTCGTGGGTCCCATGTTGCTCCACCGACGTACTTCTTCCTCCTATATATACCTACGTACCCCCAAACTACCAGATACGGATCCCAAAACCAAATTCCACCGCCACAACCTTCTGTACCCGTGAGATCCCATCTTGGGACCTTTTCCGGAGCTCCGCCGGAGGGGGCATCGATCACGGAGGGCTTCTACATCAACACCATAGCCTCTCCGATGATGTGTGAGTAGTTTACCTCAGACCTTCGGGTCCATAGTTATTAGCTAGATGGCTTCTTCTCTCTTTTTGGATCTCAATACAATGTTCTCCCCTTCTCTTGTGGAGATCTATTCGATGTAATCTTCTTTTGCGGTGTGTTTGTTGAGACCGATGAATTGTGGGTTTATGATCAAGTTTATCTATGAACAATATTTGAATCTTCTCTGAATTCTTTTATGTATGATTGGTTATCTTTGCAAGTCTCTTCGAATGATCAGTTTGGTTTGGCCTACTAGATTGATCTTTCTTGCAATGGGAGAAGTGCTTAGCTTTGGGTTCAATCATGCGGTGTCCTTTCCCAGTGACAGCAGGGGCAGCAAGGCACGTATTGTATTGTTGCCATCGAGGATAACAAGATGGGGTTTATATCATATTGCATGAGTTTATCCCTCTACATCATGTCATCTTACTTAAAGCGTTACTCCGTTCTTATGAACTTAATACTCTAGATGCATGCTGGATAGCGGTCGATGTGTGGAGTAATAGTAGTAGATGCAGGCAGGAGTCGGTCTACTTGTCTCGGACGTGATGCCTATATACATGATCATACCTAGATATTCTCATAACTATGCTCAATTCTGTCAATTGCTCAACAGTAATTTGTTCACGCACCGTAATATTTATGCTCTTGAGAGAAGCCACTAGTGAAACCTATGGCCACCGGGTCTATCTTCCATCATATTAATCTTCCAACACTTAGCTATTTTTATTGCCTTTTTATTTACTTTGCATCTTTATCATAAAAATACCAAAAATATTATCTTATCATATCTATCAGATCTCACTCTCGTAAGTGACCGTGAAGGGATTGACAACCCCTTTATTGCGTTGGTTGCGAGGATTTATTTGTTTGTGTAGGTGCGAGGGACTCGTGCGTGGCCTCCTACTGGATTGATACCTTGGTTCTCAAAAACTGAGGGAAATACTTACGCTACTTTGCTGCATCACCCTTTCCTCTTCAATGGAAAACCAACGCAGTGCTCAAGAGGTAGCAAGAAGGATTTCTGGTGCCGTTGCCGGGGAGTCTACGCAAAAGTCAACATACCAAGTACCCATCACAAACCCTTATCTCCCGCATTACATTATTTGCCATTGCCTCTCATTTTCTTCTCCCCCACTTCACCCTTGCCGTTTTATTTGCCCTTCTTCCATTCGATCTTGCGTTACCATGTGCCTTCTTTTTGCTTGCATCTTTGCTTGCTAAAAATCTATTGATATGGATCCACTTAAAGTTTTCTACTTGGATCATCTTCGATCCTTATGCGCTCGTGCTGAAACCCCAACTAGCCTAGTTGATGGGAAATCTTTAGATGAGCATGCTCATTTTGTGCGTCACCGTTTGTCTGAAAAGGGGAAACTCTTATGGAATCAAATAAAAAAATTGCTGTGTTATGCTTGGAATCTTTGTGAAATTTGTGATATTACTTGTTGCTCTAAGAACCCTAAAAAACACCTTCCCTACCTATGTGAGTTTAATGAAAATAAAGTCTTATCTTCTTATGCAAAGGGTGTTTATAGCTACTACGATATTGAACAAATTGAAGAATTTGTTGCTTTTAAGGGTTCCTTTGAAGTTGCTTCTTTAATTGAAAAGTATGATACTACCCTTTACGAATCTGAAAATCTTGACATACTTGAATATTGCTATGAAAACTATGCTCATAATGTCTATGTCAAAGAATTTATTGAAAAAATGACCGTTGCTTTTAAAGAAAATAATGATATGCACGAATCTATAGATAATTATGATTCCGATGATTTGACTGAAATATACCTTGATGAACATGATGCTTGCTATCCTTGTGGCCATGATGCCAATATTTATGAAGATGAATTTGCTATAGTTCCTTACGTTAAACATGAGATCGTTGCTATTGCACCCATACTTTGTAGTTCCTTCGATGAAAAGCATGATTGCAATAATTTTACTATAAATTTTCTTAATGTCAATTGTGCTAATAATATGCAAAACCCTAATCTTGGGGATGCTAGTTTTGCTATGTCTACTACTTGTTGCAATGATCATGATTGGGGTGATTCTTCTTTTGATCTTGAAAATTTATTTAAGCCCCATGATGAATATGAGATTGATAATAGTGTTTGCAATATTATTGAAAGTAGGTTTGGAAGAGTGTCAACTTTATATCCCACATATTTGGAGAATATTCAATCTTATGATTTTTTTTATAAAAGTGGGTTTGGAGAGGTCATGACTTTAGTTAATGTTAATCCCACTATTTTGGAAGAGTGTCAACTTTGCATGCATGTGGATCATGTTGAAAATATTTTATGTGATAGCTATTTTGTTGAATTTGAATATGATCCCACATGTAATTATTATGAGAGAGGAAAATATGGTTGGAGAAATTTTCATGTTACTAAATTACCTCTCGTTATGTTGAGATTGCTATTGTTTCTCACTTCTTCCTTGCATATGATAGTATTTACTTGTCTTGATAATTTGTTTGCCTATAAGATGCCTATGCATAGGAAGTATGTTAGACTTAGATGTGTTTTTCACATGTTTATTGATGCTCTCTTTGTGCTTCAATTCTTGTCTTTCATGTGAGCATCATTAAAATTATCAATGCCTAGCTAGGGGCGTTAAACGATATCGCTTGTTGGGAGGCAACCCAATTTTATTTTTAGTTTTTTTTAGTTTTTTGCTTTTTGCTTCTGTTTAGGAATAACTATTTGATCTAACCTCTGGTTAGATTTGTTTTTATGTTTTAATTATTGTTTGTGCCAAGTTAAACCTATAGGATCTTCTTGGATGATAGTTATTTGATCTTGCTGAAAATTCCAGAAACTTTCTGTTCACGAAATTAATTGTTAAAAATCATCAGAACGTGATAAAATATTGATTCCAATTGCTGCTGATCAATAAACAAATTGTCTAGGTCTTCCCAGTTTGTCTGAATTTTTGGAGTTCCAGAAGTTTGCGTTAGTTACAGATTACAACAGACTCTTCTGTTTTTGACAGATTCTGTTTTTCGTGTGTTGTTTTCTTATTTTGATGAATCTATGGCTAGTAAAATAGTTTATAAACCATAGAGAAGTTGGAATACAGTAGGTTTAACACCAATATAAATAAAGAATGAGTTCATTACAGTACCTTGAAGTGGTGTTTTGTTTTCTTTCGCTAACGGAGCTCACGAGATTTTCTGTTAAGTTTTGTGTTGCGAAGTTTTCAAGTTTTGGGTAAAAGATTTGATGGATTATGGAACAAGGAGTGGCAAGAGCCTAAGCTTGGGGATTCCCATGGCACCCCAAGATAATCTAAGGACACCAAAAATCCAATGCTTGGGGATGCCCCGGAAGGCATCCCCTCTTTCGTCTACTTCCATCGGTAACTTTACTTGGAGCTATATTTTTATTCACCACATGATATGTGTTTTGCTTGGAGCGTCTTGTATTATTTGAGTCTTTGTTTGTTAGTTTGCCACAATCATCCTTGCTGTACACACTTTTTGAAAGAGACACACATGATTCGGAATTTATTAGAATACTCTATGCGCTTCACTTATATCTTTTGAGCTATATAGTTTTTGCTCCAGTGCTTCACTTATATCTTTTAGAGCACGACGGTGGTTTTGTTTTATAGAAACTATTATTCTCTCATGCTTCACTTATATTATTTTGAGAGTCTTAAACAGCATGGTAATTTGCTTAAATTGGGAAATTAATCCTAATATGTTAGGTATTCAAGACTAGTAAAAAACTTTCTTATGAGTGTGCTGAATGCTAAGAGAAGTTTGATGCTTGATGATTGTTTCGAGATATGGAGGTAGTGATATTAAAGTTGTGCTAGTTGAGTAGTTGTGAATTTGAGAAATACTTGTGTTGAAGTTTTCAAGTCCGTAGCATGCACGTATGGTAAACGTTATGTAACAAATTTGAAACATGAGGTGTTATTTGATTGTCCTCCTTATGAGTGGCGGTCGGGGATGAGCGATGGTCTTTTCCTACCAATCTATCCCCCTAGGAGAATGCGCATAGTGCTTGGTTTTTGATGACTTGTAGATTTTTGCAATAAGTATGTGAGTTCTTTATGACTAATGTTGAGTCCATGGATTATACGCACTCTTACCCTTCCATCATTGCTAGCCTCTTCGGTACCGTGCATTGCCCTTTCTCACATTGAGAGTTGGTGCAAACTTCGCCGGTGCATCCAAACCCCGTGATATGATACGCTCTTTCACACATAAACCTACTTATATCTTCCGCAAAACAGCCACCATACCTACCTATTATGGCATTTCCATAGCCATTCCGAGATATATTGCCATGCAACTTTCCACCGTTCCGTTTTTTATGACACGCTCATCATTGTCATATTGCTTTGCATGATCATGTAGTTGACATAGTATTTGTGGCAAAGCCACCGTTCATAATTTTTCATACATGTCACTCTTGATTCATTGCTATCCCGGTATACCGCCGGAGGCATTCATATAGAGTCATACTTTGTTCTAGTATCGAGTTGTAATCATTGAGTTGTAAATAAATAGAAGTGTGATGATCATCATTCATAGAGCATTGTCCCAAAAAAAGAGAGATAAAGGCAAAAAAAAGGCCCAAAAAAATAAAAAGGGACAATGCTACTATCCTTTTTTTTCCACACTTGTGCTTCAAAGTAGCACCATGATATTCATGATAGAGAGTCTCTTGTTTTGTCACTTTCATATACTAGTGGGAAATTTTCATTATAGAATTTGGCTTGTATATTCCAACAATGGGCTTCGTCAAATGCCCTAGGTTTTCGTGAGCAAGCGAGTTGGATGCACACCCACTTAGTTTCTTTTGTTGAGCTTTCATGCATTTATAGCTCTAGTGCATCCGTTGCATGGCAATCCCTACTCCTTGCATTAACATCAATCGATGGGCATCTCCATAGCTCATTGATTAGCCACGTTGATGTGAGACTTTCTCCTTTTTGTCTTCTCCACATAACCCCCATCATTATATTCTATTCCACCCATAGTGCTATATCCATGGCTCACGCTCATGTATTGCGTGAAGGTTGAAAAAGTTTGAGATTACTAAAGTATGAAACAATTGCTTGGCTTGTCATCGGGGTTGTGCATGATGAGAGCATTCTTGTGTGACGAAAATGGCGCATGACTAAACTATATGATTTTGTAGGGATGAACTTTCTTTGGCCATGTTATTTTGAGGGGACATAATTGCTTAGTTAGTATGCTTGAAGTATTACTATTTTTATGTCAGTATTAAACCGTAATCTGGAATCTTTCGGATCTGAATATTCATACCACAATTAGGAGAATTACATTGAAATTATGCCTAGTAGCATTCCACATCAAAAATTCTGTTTTTATCATTTACCTACTCGAGGACGAGCAGGAATTAAGCTTGGGGATGCTTGATACGTCTCCAATGTATCTATAATTTTTTATTGTTCCATGCTATATTATATTCTGTTTTGGACATTAATGGGCTTTATTATACACTTTTATATTATTTTTGGGACTAACCTATTAACCGGAGGCCCAGCCCAGAATTGCTGTTTTTTGCCTATTTCAGAGTTTCACAGAGAAAGAATATCAAACGGTGTCCAAACGGAATGAAACCTTCAGGAACGTGATTTTCAAAACGAACGTGATCTAGAGGACTTGGACCCTACGTCAAGACATTAACCAGGAGGGCACGAGGTAGGGGGGCGCGCCTACCCCCCTGGGCGCGCCCTCCACCCTCGTGGGCCCCACGTTGCTCCACCGACGTACTTCTTCCTCCTATATATACCTACGTACCCCCAAACTACCAGATACGGATCCAAAAACCTAATTCCACCGCCGCAACCTTCTGTACCCGTGAGATCCCATCTTGGGGCCTTTTCCGGAGCTCCGCCGGAGGGGGCATTGATCATGGAGGGCTTCTACATCAACACCATAGCCTCTCCGATGATGTGTGAGTAGTCTCAGACCTTCGTGTTCATAGTTATTAGCTAGATGGCTTCTTCTCTCTTTTTGGATCTCAATACAATGTTCTCCCCCTCTCTTGTGGAGATCTATTTGATGTAATCTTCTTTTGCGGTGTGTTTGTTGAGACCGATGAATTGTGGGTTTATGATCAAGTTTATCTATGAACAATATTTGAATCTTCTCTGAATTCTTTTATGTATGATTGGTTATCTTTGCAAGTCTCTTCGAATTATCAGTTTGGTTTGGCCTACTAGATTGATCTTTCTTGCAATGGGAGAAGTGCTTAGCTTTGGGTTCAATCTTGCGGTGTCCTTTCCCAGTGACAGTAGGGGCAGCAAGGCACGTATTGTATTGTTGCCATCGAGGATAACAAGATGGGGTTTATATCATATTGCATGATTTTATCCCTCTACATCATGTCATCTTATAAAGCGTTACTCCGTTCTTATGAACTTAATACTCTAGATGCATGCTGGATAGTGGTCGATGTGTGGAGTAATAGTAGTAGATGCAGGCAGGAGTCGGTCTACTTGTCTCGGACGTGATGCCTATATACATGATCATACCTAGATATTCTCATAACTATGCTCAATTCTGTCAATTGCTCAACAGTAATTTGTTCACGCACCGTAATATTTATGCTCTTGAGAGAAGCCACTAGTGAAACCTATGGCCCCCGGGTCTATCTTCCATCATATTAATCTTCCAACACTTAGCTATTTTTATTGCCTTTTATTTTACTTTGCATCTTTATCATAAAAATACCAAAAATATTATCTTATCATATCTATCAGATCTCACTCTCGTAAGTGACCGTGAAGGGATTGACAACCCCTTTATTGCGTTGGTTGCGAGGATTTATTTGTTTGTGTAGGTGCGAGGGACTCGTGCGTGGCCTCCTACTGGATACCTTGGTTCTAAAAAACTGAGGGAAATACTTACGCTACTTTGCTGCATCACCCTTTCCTCTTCAAGGGAAACCAACGCAGCGCTCAAGAGGTAGCAGGCGACGCCCCCCTTTTTCCTTCCCCCTCTCTCCTCCTTCCTTCCCTCCTACTCCTAGTCTTGGAATGGGTGGAATCCTACTCCCGGTGGGAGTAGGACTCCCCTTGGGGCGCGCCTAGGAGGCCGGCCTCCTCCCCCTCCTCCACTCCTTTATATACGGGGGAGGGGGCACCCCATAGACACACAAGTTGATCATTGATCTCTTAGCCGTGTGCGGTGCCCCCCTCCACCATAATCCACCTCGGTCATATCGTAGCGGTGCTTAGGAGAAGCCCTGCGTCGGTAGCTTCATCATCACCGTCATCACGCCATCGTGCTGACGGAACTCTCCCTCGAAGCTCTACTGGATCGTGAGTTCGTGGGACGTCACCGAGCTGAACGTGTGCATATCGCGGAGGTGCTGTATGTTGGGTACTAGGATCGGTCGATCGTGAAGACGTATGACTACATCAACCGCGTTGTCATAACGCTTCCGCTTACGGTCTACGAGGGTACGTGGACGACACTCTCCCCTCTCGTTGCTATGCATCACCATGATCTTGCGTGTGCGTAGGAAATTTTTGAAATTACTACGTTCCCCAACACGACGGGAGCAGCCAGGTCCTGCATTGTTGCTCGCAATGGGTCCTGGGTGGCCCCGCCAGTGTCCTGGCTGTTGCCAGTGACAATCACCTCCACAAAGACGCCAACGTCAAGCGCGCCGGCTGAGGCGTTGCAGGCGACAGGAGGGAGCGGATCATCGACGACCACGATGTCGTTGGGGAACCCGTCGGAGGCGGCCGCATTGGAGAGGGTGAGATTCTCGAAGAGGTCAGTGAGGCAGCTCACAGAGCAGGTGGCTCCCGCGCCGGTGGCGACGGCATCGGAAAGGCTGAGCTTCCCGAAGAGGTCGATGAGGCAACTTGCGGGGCAGATAGCTCCTGCGTCGGGCAATGCGCCAGTGCAAGCGCAAGCGAATGCATCGGGCTGGTTGATCAAGCCAAACGTGATGCGCTTGCTGGAGGGAAGGGTGGTTCCCGTCTGGAACACAACTCCGGCCGACGTCGCGGATGGCCCCACGATGGGCGCCAACTGTCGTGGTAATCTCACGTCAGATGCCAGGGGGTGGCTTATTGTGGGTGGAGCGATGAGGACGTTGTCGGGTTCCGGAAGCGAGAGTGAGCACGAGCTCGGAGGCACACAAGACGTACCTAGGTTCGGGACTCTCCGGAGAGATAACACCCCTAATCCTGCTGTAGTGACTATGATCGATAGTATACGAGGTTGCTTCTGGAGCTGTATTGCTAGAGGACGAAGAAGGGTAGGGCTTTCCCACTTTTCCTAGCTATGGTGTGTGTGTGTGTGGAATGAGGGATGAACCCTTTGCATGGGTGAGCCGGGGGGGGGTCTTATAGGCCGACTCCCCAGGGGTACAATGGTAATACTGCCAGGTGTAGGACCCGGACATCAGGGTCTAAGGTCGCCGGGTTCTCCGCCGGCTGCTGGGGCCTGCCTCTGGAGGCCCCCGCCGGCTGCCGAGAATCTGACCGACAGGTAGGGCCCGCCGCCTGCGGGCCATGCTGATTGCCTTTCGCTATAGCTCTGTCCTTGCTGAAGAGGGCCGCGTCATGAGTCGTATGGCTACAGTCCCGTGTCAGGCGGGTAGGTGGCCGCTTGGTCAGCGCACACTGTAGCCACGCCTCTCCGGGTTTCGGGGGGAGCAGGCGGCACTGTAGCTACACCCCCTCTTGTCGTAGTGGGTGAATGCAGACTCCGAGGAGGAGGAGGAGGAGGGCCGGCTGATGGGAGCCGGTCCGCCCCCAAAGCTGCCTTCTTGGGGTGCGCCGTCTTCTGGAAGCCGGCTGCGCGGTCCTAGCCGGCCCAGGGAGCCGGTGAAAGAACATGCGGTGCCCCCATGTTTGGTTTTGGTAATTGATGACAATCTCTATGGACTAATGGTTGCCTTGAGTTATATTTGAAGGATTTGTCCATAGGCATTTCTTGAAGTCCATGTGTTGGTTTCAAGGAGTTTATGTGGTGACCAAGGTGTTATTAAGGAATTATCCAAAGATTGGTCATGTGAGAGTTGAGCTTATTGCAAGCATGTCTTGAAGAAGAAGATTGTATGATCATTCATGTTTACCTTCAAGACATCATCCAAATGAAGAGAGTTGGAAAGAGTCAAGGTTGATCAAGACTAAGTCAAGAGTGAATCAAGTTGATCAACACACAAAGCGCACAAGATGTACCGAGGGATCAAGCGATCCCATGGTATGGTAAGCATTGTCCATTACGCTTTGTGTACTAACCCATGGTCTTCGTGAGAGTTCTTTGTGGGGTTAGGTTGCGGTGTGCAAGTTCAAGTGAAGCGGGCAAGTTCAAGTAAAGCATCACGAAGAGATCAAATGCTTGAAGCTTGCCATCCATTGTGGTGACAATGGACTTGTGAAGATGTGCGGAAGGGTGGCTCACCCATAGTGGAGTATGGGGGAGCAATCAACTAGTCTTCATCGAGCCAGCGCAATCAAGAAAGGTGGTCCATCTTGAGGGAGTCAAGATCGTCATCATCTAGATCAAGTGGACCATGTGCAAGGCAAAGGTTTGCTTTTGATAGGTTTTCTATTTTACCGGTCTCATGATGGTAGTTGGGAGACTGGGTTATAGGATCGATTGCCGTACTATCAAGGGGGGCTCTCGATGAGTAGCTTGATCGTATCGTTCATAGAGAGCTCAAACCATTGCATCCTTGCATCATCTTTATTGGTTCTTGTTTGCTTCTCTTTGTGAGTTTTGGAGCTTCTGGTCATCTTGTTGACAAGCTCGAGTTCATCGAAAACGGAGTTCACTTGCATCTTCTATGATGTTTTCGATGTTGGAGGTTATGTCCGTTCTTCTCTGTTGGAGGTTTCACTCCTCCATTTGTTAGGCATACCTCCCCTGCCTCTTCTTACTATAAACAATCGCTGTTTTGATGCTACTCGTTGTCTTGTTTCCAACAAGCTTGAGTTTGCTCAATTCGGAGCTCATATGCAGAAGTTATGGCAGTTTTGGTTTCCCGTGGAGTATACTTGTTTTCGTGGAAGTGGCTTTAGGATGGTCCCAGCGATAGTACCGCTTAGGGGTCACAAGCGGCAGTACCGCTCCGCAACGGTAGTACCACTGGTGGGTCCTCAGCAGTAGTACTACTACGGTACCAGGCCCCTACCGCGTCGACTCGAGGGGTCATTTTTCGTGTCGGATAGTGCGGTACTTCGTAGCAGCAGTAGGGCAGCAGTACCGCTCACGAGCGGTAGTACCGCCCAACCACCGCGGCAGTACCGCTCGGGTCTGTCTCTCTCCTGCCCTCCTAACTCCATGGTAGTACCGCCCGGGGAAGCGGTAGTACCGCTGTTCTCAGCGGTAGTACCGCTGCCTTATGCGGTAGTACCGCCCCTGCGGGGCTATTTTGGGGGTAACAGTTGGATTGTTCCCCCCACTATATAAGGGGGTCTTCTTCCCCATTCTACCTTATCCTTTGAGCTCGTGTTCTTCCCCCATTGTTGACCTTCTTCTAGCTTGCTAACTCTCAATCCCTCCATGGATTCTTGCTAGTTTTTGAGGGAAAAGAGAGAGGAGATCTAGATCCACATTTCCACCAATTACTTTCTCCTCTATGCGAGGGGAACCCCTTGGATCTAGATCTTGGAGTTCTTGGTGTTCTCCTTCTTGTTCTTCCTCTCATTTTCCTCCCTAGCATTAGTTGCTTCGGTGGGATTTGAGAGAGAAGGACTTGGGCACTCCGTGTGCCCTTGCCATTGCATTTGGTGCATCGGTTTGAGTTCTCCATGGTGATACGTGGAAGTTACAAGTTGAGAAGCTTATTACTCTTGGGTGCTTGGTACCCTTGAGCTTGTTACTCTTGGGTGCTTGGGCGCCCTAGACGGTTGGTGGTGTTCGGAGCTCAATCATTGTGGTGTAAAGCTCCGGGCAAGCGTCGGGGTCTCCAATTAGGTTGTGGAGATAGCCCCGAGCAATTTGACGGGTACCGGTGACCGCCCCCAAGGGTTGCCAAAGTGTATGGGTTCGGTGACCGCCCCCAAGGGTTGCCATTTGTACGGGTTCGGTGACCGCCCTCAAGGGTCCCTTAGTGGAATCATGACATCTTGCATTGTGCGAGGGCGTGAGCAGATTACGGTGGCCCTAGTGGCTTCGTGGGGAGCATTGTGCCTCCACACCGCTCCAAACGGAGATTAGCATCTGCAAGGGTGTGAACTTCGGGATACATCGTCGTCTCCGCGTGCCTCGGTTATCTCTTACCCGAGCCCTTTACTTATGCACTTTACTTTGTGATAGCCATATTGTTTCTTGTCATATATCTTGCTATCACTTAGTTGTTTACCTTGCTTAGCATAAGTTGTTGGTGCACATAGGTGAGCCTAGTTGTCTTAGGTTTTGTGCTTGTCAAATTAACTGTTAGGTTTATTCCGCATTTGTTCAAGCCTCTACCGTAATTATTTTAAAGCGCCTATTCACCCCCCCTCTAGGCGATATCCACGATCTTTCAGCCAGCCGCGTGGCCAATCGACATAAGGGGCTTTGACCAGCCTCGATGTCTTGAAACATTATAGGGTGCGGATGAGGCTACCCGGGGTACATCCCCCCGACATCTGGTCTTCTTGCTCCAGCTACCCAAACCAGCGCCCGCCGTACCGCCTGCTCTAGCCTCCTGTGGCCGGCTGCGCTGCCGCGCAGGCCCCACTGCCCGACCATAATACCACTGGCCAGGCCTTGCCTCTATTCACCCACACCCCCCGTTATTCTCCGGCGAGACAACCTTACACCGCGGCCGAACCAATGAACCCTCGTACTCCCCTCCGCGTGGGAATCCACCTACCTCATCTTCCCTGCCTCATTGTTATTCCCTTCCTAGGCCTCGCCGTCGTCCACCGCCCTAATGCTCTCGGCGCAGCATGGTCAACGGGGTCAACGAACGACAGTCCTCTTCCGATGACTTTAGTCGGTGAGGCTGACAGCTGGACCCACCAGCTACATTTTCGAACACAAGGAAGTGCCTCCATATTATGCGGAAAAAAGCATTCCTCCCCCTAACAGCTGGGACCCACCAGATATAGCTTCACACGGAAGGAAGTGCGTCCTTATCCTCCCTGACAGTTGGGACCCACCTAGTCGAATCGTACGTAGCGTTGTCTGTCTGGTCGTGAACATGTACATACTGGTCGAACGCGAAATCCGTTGCTTGTTCTTTGGGTAGCCTTCTTTCATTTCCGAATTTGCGGGGCAGGACAAGGGGGGCGGCGGTTAACCATCAACTCTCGATATGCATATTGATCAATTGATCGCCGCGTCCTGTTGGTCTCTGTGCAATGATGAACCGTGGCCAAGCAAGCAGCGACACGTGTAGTAGTAGAGCCCCCGCCGTAGCAGTTCAGGCAGTCCTGTCTAAACCATGTACACGTACGTACAGTCACATGGCAAAAAACACGGCCACGTACATACGTGCGGGGTCTCGAATGCTTACTCGCGCATACATATGGCCAGGGCTCGTGTACATGGAGAGGCAGCGGACGGCAACAATGGCGTCCTGTTCATTGGCAGCCAACTGGATGGGTTAAAACAGAGAAATTGCGTCATGTTCATCGGGAGCCAACCAGCTTGGACGGAATAGCCGAAACGAGGCCTGGCATACCAGAGAACGGAGGAAATGGCCTTTTGTCTGACCGCTTACAGTCGAAATAGAATCCTGTTGATCGGGAGGGGTGTGGCGTACCACAAAATGGAGGAAACGGACTTCTGTTGGAGCGCCTACGGTTGAAACGGGGTCCTGTTGATCGGGAGGGGTGTGGCGTACCGCAAAACGGAGGAAACGGACTTATCTTCGACCTCCTACGGTCGAAATGGGGTCCTATTCATCGGGAGGGGTGTGGCGTACTGCAAAACGGGACTCCACGAGCTACTGTTCCTCCACCGTCTACTGCCTCGCTCCAGCCTTCACGGGTTACTGTTCATCCACCGTCGACTTCCTCCAGCCTCCACCTGCTATTGTTCATCCACGGCGTCTCCCTCCGGCCTCCACCAGCTACTGTTCATCCACGGGCTACTATTCATCCAACCTCCACCGGCTGGTGTTCAACCAGCCCTCCACGGGGTCCTGTTCATCCACCCCAACCGGCTCGATCGGGGTCCTATTCATCCAGTGGCAACGGCCTTTGATACGTCTCCAACGTATCTATAATTTTTGATTGTTCCATGCTATTATATTATCTGTTTTGGATGTTTAATGGGCTTTAATATGCTCTTTTATATTATTTTTGGGACTAACCTATTAACCGGAGGCCCAATGCCAGTTGCTGTTTTTTGCCTATTTCAGTGTTTCGCAGAAAAGGAATATCAAATGGAACGAAACCTTCGCGAGGATCTTTCTTGGAACAAATGCAATCCAGGAGACTTGGAGTGGAAGTCAGAGACGCAACGAGGCGGCCACGAGGCAGGAGGGCGCGCCTAGGGGGGTAGGCGCGCCCCCCACCCTCGTGGGCCCCTCGTAGCTCCATCGACCTACTTCTTTCGCCTATATATACTCTTATACCCTGAAAACATCCAGGGGAGCCACGAAACCACTTTTCCACCGCGCAACCTTCTGTACCCGTGAGATCCTATCTTGGGGCCTTTTCCGGCGATCTGCCGGAGGGGGATTCGATCACGGAGGGCTTCTACATCAACACCATAGCCTCTCCGATGATCTGTGAGTAGTTTACCACAGACCTTCGGGTCCATAGTTATTAGCTAGATGGCTTCTTCTCTCTCTTTGGTTCTCAATACAAAGATCTCCTCGATGTTCTTGGAGATCTATTCGATGTAATACTCTTTTGCGGTGTGTTTGCCGAGATCCGATGAATTGTGGGTTTATGAACTTGATTATCTATGAATATTATTTGGTTCTTCTCTGAATTCTTATATGCATGATTTGATATCTTTGCAAGTCTCTTTGAATTATCAGTTTGGTTTGGCCTACTAGATTGATCTTTCTTGCAATGGGAGAAGTGCTTAGCTTTGGGTTCAATCTTGCGGTGCTCATCCCAGTGACAGAAAGGGAACCGACACGTATTGTATTGTTGCCATCGAGGATAAAAAGATGGGGTTTATATCATATTGCTTGAGTTTATCCCTCTACATCATGTCATCTTGCCTAATGTGTTACTCCGTTCTTATGAAATTAATACTCTAGATGCATGCTGGATAGCGGTCGATGTGTGGAGTAATAGTAGTAGATGCATAATCGTTTTGGTCTACTTGACACAGATGTGATGCCTATATTCATGATCATTGCCTTAGATATCATCATAACTATGCGCTTTTCTATCAATTGCTCGGCAGTAATTTGTTCACCCACCGTAATATATGCTATCATGAGAGAAGCCATTAGTGAAACCTATGGCCCCCGGGTCTACTTTACATCATATAAGTTTCCGACTATAATTCTAGTTTACTATTTATTTTGCAATCTTTACTTTTTAATCTATACAACAAAAATACCAAAAATATTTATCTTATTATCTTTATCAGATCTCACTTTTGCAAGTGGCCGTGAAGGGATTAACAACCCCTTTATCGCGTTGGTTGCAAGGTTCTTGATTGTTTGTGCAGGCACTAGGCAATTTGCATGTAGTCTCCAACTGGATTGATACCTTGGTTCTCAAAAACTGAGGGAAATACTTACGCTACTTTGCTGCATCACCCTTTCGTCTTCAAGGGAAAACCAACGCATGCTCAAGAGGTAGCAGCCTTCTACCACGGGGTCCTGTTAATCCAACCCCACCAGGAACTGTTCATCCAACCCCCAACAACGGTCACTGTTCATCAAGAGGCAGGTTCGATCGGCTTCAGTTAGCAGCAGTAGCGAAGGAATCGCTCGGGTTCAGTTAACATCCAAGGGATCGATCACTCAGATTTAATAACGTAGCTAGTGCAATCGTCCGGGTTTAGTAAGCGAACGCCTTGCCCGGGTTCAGTTAGAGCCAACACCTCGCACACACACGCGTACATGTACGAGAGAAACACGCAAACCTCCGTGCATCGCTCGGCCCCAATCACCCACCATAATCGGGAACTCCCCAAAATTTTCCTCGCCCTCGCTTCAATCACGGTTTTTTCTGTCATTGACGACCCAAAGAATGTCATGCAGGTGCGTCCCAGGTCCGCCTAGGACTAAAAGCCCATTTTCTGTCATGATTTTTTGTCATAGAAGTAGGAGCCCACCACATCTATGATGATACGTGGTTTTGTCACAATTATTGTCATAGAAGTGTCATAAGCATGACATAATTTTTTTTTCGGCCCATAATGTCACGAATGTGTCTTTTTTTGTATTGTACGCGGCCAAGGACGTGTACACAAGCTACGAGATGTAAAGGCGGATCGTTGACATGAGTAAGTGCCTTCGTCCTACTCCAGACAAGGGATCGAGCCACGGAGCAGTGGCGACAGCCTCAGAAGAAGTAGATGATTAGATGATCGTTCCTCCTAATTTAGAATGCATGTAATTGTTTATTGAGATGTGTGCAAATGTTTTGTATAGTCACTTATGTAATTGGATGTTTATTTTGGGTTATATATGTTGTTCATCTGAAGACAAAGCAAATCACATCACACACATAGTAACTAGGAAACCCGTCGGTGATGATTTCATCAATCACTGACAGTTGTATACCAGCAATCGTTTGCCCACAACACACACGACTTATTAGCAGCAATCGTCTGTGTTATTATCAGTCTTCACACACATTTCTAATTACTGACATGTTTGCCGCGTATTCACACACATCTTGTTAAGTTGAACCGTTTCTGTTATATTGGCTCATCGCAAACAGCTCATCCGCATAAACTGTATGCCCAATATCACACGCACCTTGATCTGGCTAACCGTTTCTGTTGTGTTGCCTAATAACAAATAGTTCATCCGAGTGAACTGTATGCCGTATATTACACACACCTTCATCTGGCTGACCGTTTCTGTTGTTACGCTCATCGCAAACAGTTCATTCGAGTGAATTGTATGCCGTGCATCGCACACGTAACTATAATCTGAATCATGTTTGATGTCTCCGCCATCGCAAATAGTTTGTCTCATTTTTGACGGTTTTCTTACACCACCGTTTGCAATTAATGCATAGCACACAGTTTCGTCGAAGGATCTCTGATCGTAGTATCGCGTTAGGACCATCCTGCAGTAGTGGGGATTCCCATGCAACGAATGCACTAGGGCTATAAGTGTATGAAAGCTCCTTTTGAAACTAAGTGGGTGTGCATCCAACTTGCTTGCTCAAGAAGATCTCAAGCATTTGAGGAAGCTCATCATCGGAACATACAAGTCATGTTCTATAATGTAAAATTCCCACATGTATATGAAGATGACAAATCACAGAAACTCTTTATATAAAGAACATGATGCTACTTTGAAGCACAAGTGTGGAGAAAGGATATTAGTGTGCCCCCTCTTTTTTTCTCTCATTTTTTGTGCGAGCTAGCACGATGTGTGCGCGCACATTGCTTGCCCACGGGTGTGATCCATATACTTGTGTGCCCAACAGAGCACACTATTCACACTAAAAAAATATTGTTTTGTATACAGAGAGCATAGATGTTGTGCAGACTGAGAAAATCACATGGCAAATGATTAAACTAAGAAACACGTCGATGATGATTTCAAGAATTGTAGACAATTATTTACCAGCAAGCGTTTGACCACAACATACACAGCTTATTAGTAGGAATCGTCTGTGTTATTATGGGTCTCCCAAACAATTCTGATTACTGGCATGTTTGCCGGGTATTGTCGGTGTCAAAACAAGCGGATCTCGCGTAGGGGGTCCCGGACTGTGTGTCCAAGGTCGATGGTAACAGGAGACAAGGGACACAATTTTTACCCAGGTTCGGGCCCTCTCTATGGAGGTAATACCCTACTTCCTGCTTGATTGATCTTGATGAATATGAGTATTACAAGAGTTGATCTACCACGAGATCGTAATGGCTAAACCCTAGAAGTCTAGCCTGTATGACTATGATAATGAATCTGTCCTCTCTGGACTAAGTCCTCCGGTTTATATAGACACCGGGAGGATCTAGGGTTACACAAGGTCGGTTACAAAGAAAGGAATCTACATATTTGGTCGCCAAGCTTGCTTTCCACGCCAAGGAGAGTCCTATCCGGACACGGGTGCAGTCTTCGGCCTTCGTATCTTCACAGCCCATCAGTCCGGCCCATAGCCAACAGGCCGTACGCCCGAGGACCCCTTAGTCCAGGACTCCCTCAGTAGCCCCTGAACCTAGCTTCAATGACAAGGTATCCGGCGCATAGATTTGTTTTCGGCATTGCAAGGCGGGTTCCTCTTTCTGAACTCCAAGATAGTCTTCGGACGTATTGAACGTGTCCGGACCTGTAACACACACACCACACACAACCGCAGAGAGAATATAATTTTACACGAGTCCAATCCGCTGACAACTTCTTGTAACATGACATCATGTCTGTCCGGTCATAATTTCGAATCATTTTTCGACTGCCGCTCCATGTTTCGAGACTCAGTTACCATTGGCACGCCTTGTCAAAGCAGAGATCGTGTCCCCTTATTGCGGGATTATCATCAATACGGGCATGGGTAACCCAACCGTGCCGTTCACACAACCCTTGGGAATAGGCGAGTTTTGAGGCGAGTGGGGGAGGCGTTCAACATTCACTGCCTTTATAAGGGGATAAGGATTCCCCCTTCTTCTCCCACGCCTTCTCTCTTCCTCCGCCCTTCCAATCTTGAGCTCCTGCGCCCAAGTTCTCATCTTCTACCCACTCAAGCTAGCAGTCAACCATGTACGGATCTGGAGGTCAAGGCAAGTGGATGGTCTCCTCCGTCAAGGAGAAGGACATTACTGAGCTTCGGGCGGCCGAGTACTTGGCGAAGGAAATCGCCCACCATCTTCCAGCCCGGGGGAAAATCGTCCCCACGCCGAAGCCCAACGAGAGGGTGGTATTCATTCCATCTGTCATTGAGCAGGTCTTGATCAGCTTGAAGCTGCTGCTGCTTCTGTTTCAGGCTCCTCGCAGCTGAAGCTTAAAGCGCTCCTGCTCGAGAGGTTCCTCAGGCACGATGAAGTCTTCGTTGCCGAGGCTCACCTCCTCCTCGGAGAGCGCATGGTAACTACCGTCCTCCGAGTCTTCTTCCATGGCCTGTTCGTCAAGGCTGACTTGCCCATCTTCCCGATTGTCTCATTCGGCAGTTTGTTCATCGGGCTCCTCTGTGTCTTCGGCACCATCCGGAGTGTTGTCGTTTCCTGTGCCGGTGTTGCTGTCTCTACTGCGGCGCGATTTAGAGCAGCGCCGCTGACGCCGGTGCTTTGGTTGTGTCTTAGGGGGGTCCTCCTTCGCTGGGTTTTCCTTGTCATCGCCACTATTATTTTTGGGCGTATCTACCATGTATACGTCATACGAGGAAGTGGCCGTCCATCGTCCAGTAAATGGCGGATTTTGGTCCTGCTCCTCGGCAGCATCGTCGTCCATACCGTCGATGTCTTCGGAGTCGTAATCAAGCGTGTCGGTTAAATCCTCGACTGTGGCTATGAAGTGGGTGGCGGGTGGGAAGCAAGATTCTTCATCATCAGCCCCTAGTTCGAACCGAACATAGTTCGGCTGTGAGTCCCCCGCCAAGGACAGGTTCTTTAATGAGCTTAGCACATTGCCCAAGGGCGAGTGCTGAAAGATGTCTGCAGCGCTGAACTCGAAGATCGAAAAACGATCCAGTTCGGCATCTGCGGACTCACATGGTTCGGAACTTACACCCAGAGACGAGTCCGGAGTTCCGATGACACAGATATTGTGTGAGGTTAAGTCCATGTGCGGCTCCATCGTCGGGGAATCTGTGGCCTCCGTGGTGGGGTTGAGCCTCCAGTCCTTGGATGGCGCGGTATGCTCCGGATCTAAGGCCAGAGTAGTTACTGGAGCTATCTCCTAAACGCGGTCCGATGACAGATTCAGGTCATGTTCATCGAGACGGTCAAGAGTGGTTGCCGCGGTCTCAAATCCGGCGATGATCAAATCTCCGCGGATGTCCGCGACGTAGTTCAAGCTCCCAAATCTGACCTGATGGCCAGGGGCGTAGCTATCGATCTTCTCCGGGTGGCCAAGCGAGTTGGCCCGCAGTGCGAAGCCGCCGAGCACGAAGATCTGTCCGGGGAAGAAGGTTTCTCCTTGGACAGCGTCATTGTTGACGATTGAAGGGGCCATCGAGCCTTTTGAGGATGGCACAGTGGAACTCTCAATGAAAGCACCAATATTGGTGTCAAAACCGGCGGATCTCGGGAAGGGGGTCCCGAACTGTGCGTCTAAGGTCGATGGTAACAGGAGACGGGGGACACAATGTTTACCCAGGTTCGGGCCCTCTCCATGGAGGTAATACCCTACTTCCTGCTTGATTGATCTTGATGAATACGAGTATTACAAGAGTTGATCTACCACGAGATCGTAATGGCTAAACCCTAGAAGTCTAGCTTGTATGACTATGATAATGAATCTGTCCTCTCCGGACTAAGTCCTCCGGTTTATATAGACACCGGGAGGATCTAGGGTTACACAAGGTCGGTTACAAAGAAAGGAATCTACATATTTGGTCGCCAAGCTTGCTTTCCACGCCAAGGAGAGTCCTATCCGGACACGGGTGCAGCCTTTGGTCTTCGTATCTTCACAGCCCATCAGTCCGGCCCATAGCCAACAGGCCGGACTCCTGAGGACCCCATAGTCCAGGACTCCCTCAGGTATCTCACACACATCTTGTTAAGCTGAATCATTTGTGTTCTTATGGATCACTGAAAATAGTTCATCCGAGTGAACTGTATCCCGTCTATCGCACACACCTTGATCTGGCTAACCGTTTCTGTTGTTTTGTCTCATCGAAAATTGTTCGTATGGCTCAACTATACGCCACGATTTGCATACGCACCTCTTTTCTGAATCGTATTTGATGGATCCACCATCGCACACAGTTCGATTTATTGGTGATAGTTTTATTACCATACCGTTTGCGATTCATGAATCGCACATAGTTTGGTCGAATGTTCTCCTATACATGTGTCGCGTTTGGACCTTCCTGCAGTAGTGAACTATCCCGCACAACCACGAAGTATACGTCGTCATGCTAGAGTCTCGCACCGATCGAGACTGAGCCATTCTCTTGGAATAGGCTTTCACCCCGCCTTATAGATAAATCAACCACCCAATCCATACAACGAGTACCAAGGTGCGGAATAAGCAAAGTCTGCTAGGGCAACAACACAAGCACGCCCAAAGAAAATACAAAAGAAAAGCGAGGAAAGATCACCAAGTGGCCACATCATCATGGAGCTATCGGGGTAGCGAGACGCCAAGCCGTGGCGTCACTACTAGAAAACAGGTTATTAATGGCGCACCTATTGTGGCTACTAATGGTGCACATTAGGCGCGCCATTACTAGCACGTCATTAGTAAGTTTTAGTAATGGCGCACATTTGATGCGCCATTACTATCCCAGACAATAATGGCGCACCTAATAGTGCGCCATTACTAACCCTTAGGTGCCCCACTAGTAATAAAGCCAAGTGCCCCACTAGTAACCTTAGAGGTGCGCCACTAGCTAAAAAGCTAGGTGCGCCACCAATAAAGGCTGAAATGCGCCACTAATAGTATATTTGGAAAACAAAAAAAAATACAAATTTACAAAAAACAACCTATAAGGAAAAATAATTTAAAAACAAAAAATGAAATAGAACCATCATTTTTATTATAGCAAGAATATTACCATGTCTTTATAAGTATCCAATAAAAAGAAAATTGCACAGAAATAAAACAAAATCCTATAACTAATCTTCTACTCCCTCCGTCCAAGAATACCTCTCGCAAGGGGAGGAAATTTTGAACTGAAGTGCATTTTACATTACAACCCGTCATATTTCAAATCAAAATCAATCGAGTCCACGTCCGATCGGCAACAGCGCCTCGTCCTGGCATCGAGGAGAGCCAGAACTCATCTCTTCGGTAGCTCGTCACCACCCTCCCGGCAGCCTCCGACATCACGTACCCACCCTCCCGGCGTCGATCAACTGCTTTGAGGTAGCAGATTCCTCCTCTGTGTCTGCTCCTGCAATTAACACTTTGAATGCAATTAACAATTTGAATGTTAACATGGGGCAAAGACAAGATGGATCAGTATATAACAATGGAGTACATGCACAATTAGATGTTCAAGCTGTTTAATGTCACTCCCATCATCACAATTTCATCTCAGGAAATGGAGTAGAATAGATTTAATTGGATGTTTGAATGATATGGTTACTTACAAGTGTCAGGGCTATTACGGTTAGTTAAGTAATTGCACCAGATTAAAGAGGAGCCAAAGAATTTACAAGTGGTCTAGTGCATATGCAAGTGCAAGTTACTCAGTTAAAATTCAGTACTCCATTGCCCAAAATAATTCAGTTAAAATTTTGTTAAAAGATCACTGAATTAACCAAGTACTCCAGGTCAGGTCCAGTTACTCAATGCATAATTTCTAAACCTATCATCAATGGAAGGTCACCAATTTTAATTGAGCAGTAGCTAATTGAGCAAACACACTGAGCTTATGCATAACACATTAGCTGCAGAAAGTACTCACCTTGCGGTGATTATTTCACAGGGATAAACCTCCAAATATAACCACTATACCACACTATATAAATTGTGAATCAAGGAACTGCTGCAATTGACATGAGAAGATCAACAATATATGCTCACCTCCAGGAACAAAGTCAGCTCCATATATATGCTAGCTCCAGGGTAAATATGCCACAATATCACACCTTGTGAAAAGAGCATCTTATTAAACAGTCGGTCACAAACATTCTAATTTCTTAACATAATTACAGTAAGTTACTTACTTGCGGTATACACAGGGGATAATTATCATATTAATTACCTTGTTTGAGGTAAATTAATTGCTAAAGTTAACATAAAAATGTAAATTAGATGAACTGTAAACTGTTCAAGGAAACAGAAAGTGCAAACCGCATAACAAACAAAAATAGCAAGATTAGCCTCTTGTTTACCATTAAGTTTGGACTTTGGACAAAACGTGTTTTGATTGATCATACAGTAGATTTACGGGGCATCTCGCTGAAGGACAGGTCCTTGGCGATCTGCTCCGCCATCTCCTTGATGCTCGGGTCCTGCGCCCACACCCCAACAAAATCCATGATTCAAGTTAATTGTCATAGAAATTCCCATGAAATCGAAACAAATTCACAGAAAATTCGAGCTTGTGTAAATAAATCTTCCCAAGAACTCAACTTTGACAATGGAGAGAACAGAGCAGAGTATTTCTAGTTTTGCAGGAACTGTAAAATGCTTCAGTAGAGCTTGGTTACATTGAGCAAGTTCGAATATGTTAAAATGGACGCGAATATCTTTAGTGAAACCCAACCAAATTAACAACCGATTCAAACCTGTAGTATAAGTAAAATCCTCCAAGAACTCGCGTTTGAAAATGAACAGAACAAAACAGAGTATGAAACTGTAAACTCTTCATTCAGAGAATTCAGTATAAGCGCTTGGTTACATTCAGCAAGTTCATCATGGTGGAGAAGTCGAAGGGGCTGGCCGGAGCAGCCCCCCTGCGCGCGGGCTGCCGCCTCTGCTCCTCCACCACAAGTTACAGTCATACACATTAAACTGATATTAAGTTATATTACCTCTCAATGAGTGTAACTATGAACTACTGAACCCCATTTAGATCAGTAATGCATTTTATTTCTATCGTCTACCTACCACAGTTGGATATTAACCAATCATAACAATATCTATATGACATGGCTAAACAAATTGACGATCCCAAAAAATGCTCGAGAAACTCTGAGCGTACTCATTGATAGGGAGCAAAGTATTACATCATATACCTGTATATCCTAGAGACATTAGCACAGCGCCACCCAAAGTCTTGTATAGCAGTCTCAAGTTCAGAATTGCTCATATACCCATGAATCATTTCTTCCCTAAATTTGTTGGAAAAACCATTGCGGGGCATGTTTCAACAAATATTCCCACGCAAGAACATGAATAGAAAGTGAAAGCTCTGATTACGAAGCATACGTGATCTCAGGCTTATCCTGAAGAAGAGTACGCGAAAACGACCCATGTTTTTCATCGATGATACCTGGTTAACAATAGCAGATTATTACTTGGGTGAACACCATATGCTAGAAATTGCATGTGAAGTCTATGAAGAATGAATAGACGACCAAATCGATGCTGATTTTTTTCTATTCTTATTTTTTCAGGGAGCTGAATTAATCTATGGCAGGAAAGTGGCAGATCGATATGCGGCCGTGACTGATAAAGCAAGTTTGGGGAAAGAGAGAAGATTTTCATTTGGTAACATTAATTGCGGGAGCTGAATTAACATGTGGCCAGCAAGTGGCAAATGGATGCATAGTCTTGACTGATAGAGCAAGTTTGGTGACAGACAGAGAGAAGATATGTGCCATTTCAGGAATCTAGGTTTACGAATTAGTGTAGGAGTCACTCCAAATCAATCATCCGGAGAGCTCTTGCTCTTCATCACTGCCACTGCCAGTGCACTGACAGTCTGTCTTAACACCAGTCCCAGTCCGTGAATAACAGCGGCATAATCCACGAATTCAAGCCAACTAACGGATCCGCGTCCTATCGAGCTAGCCACATGTACGATATCGGTCGACGGTCGAGCACGCGCGGCGTGCGTCGCTAAGCGCAAGGCCCCGGGAAACGGAATCCAGAGGACGGACACGGAGGGTGTGAGAGCGGAGAGAACCTGAGGGAGACGGGTCGAGGCCGCCTCTCGCGGCGGCCGGGGTGGGGAGCGAGGCGAAGGGGCGGAGGAGGAGGAGGAGGAGCGGGGGCGGAGCAGGGCGAGGCCGCCGTTGCTGCGGGAGATGGCGGCTGGATCCGCGCCGATACGGGGCGGAGGAGGCCACCGTGGCTGGTGGCAGAGGGGGTGGCACCTGTGAAGCTCGTGGGGCGGATCTGGCCGGTTCCCGGCGAGTGGAGACGGCGGCGGCTCCACCACTGCCAGATCCAGCACCGCCGCTGCCTTCCGATCCGTCGCCGCCGAGCTCGGGCTCCTTGGCTGCGACTGCCGCGAGGAGGCGCGAAGGGGACCGAAGAGAGAGGAGGGCAAGGGCCGCCGCGCAGGAAGAGGAGGGAGCACTTGCCTACAAAACCACAATGGCGCATGGATCGGGGCTGGGGCGAGGCCGAGAGACGTGTGTGTGTGTGTGTGTGCGGGGTGAGGGAGAAGAGGATAGGGTTCCGTGCGAGAGAGAGAGGAGAGAGATGGTGGACGGTCGGGCTGCGGCACTTACCTACAAAACCACAATGGCGCACCTCCTAAGCAATGCGCCATTAGTATCAAAAATAGCAATGGCGCATCAGGGAAAAGTGCGCCATTACTATGTCCAGAAGTGGGTCAAAGCTTGGTCAAACGTAGTAATGGCGCACTTTTTACTAGGTGCGCCATTACTATTTTAGATACTAATGGCGCACTATGTATAGGTGCGCCATTACTATATAGTAGTGGCGCATCGCATGTATAATGCGCCATTAGTGTCTATATTATCTATAGCCTGTTTTCTAGTAGTGCGTGTAGCGCGTCCAAGAGCCACCCCCGCCAGTCGCGATCTCGTGTTCTAGCCAACGGGTGCCAGTGCTGCAAGAAGGCAAGCAATTTGAAGAAGGCATTAGAGGCACGCTCTAGGAATATCCGCTCGATCACCATCTTATTACGTGTCATCCAAAGTGTCCACCCTGAGGCTGCAAAAACAAGCCAAAATAATCGCCTCTTCCCGCTGGACTGTACTGCTCTGGCCTAGAGAAATTTGACTAGGTCGAGAGCCTCCCAATCCGTCCCTAAAGCCTCGCGGACAAAGCTCCAGAGTGCTCTAGCCGCCATGCAAGAGAAGAGGATGTGATTCTCTGTAGGATTGAAAGTATGTCTTGAGGGGGCATTAGACTACTTGACCAAATAAAATCTTTCCTTTTCCCAATTTTAGTTGTAGGCAGATTTTAGCAATTATGACAAGTCAAGCAATCAACCTATACATGCAATTTTAAGAGTATAGCAGCGGAATGTAAACATTGCATATGAAGGTAAAGGGGAGGGTTTGGAGAAGGCGAACGCAATGGAGACACAAAGATTTTTGGCGTGGTTTTGATAGGTGGTGCTATCGTACGCCCATGTTGATGGAAACTTCAACGCACGAAGGATAACGGTTGCACGAGTCCACGGAGGCTTCCACCCACGAAGGGTCTACGAAGAAGCAACCTTGTTTATCCCACCATGGCCATCGCCCACGAAGGGCTTGCCTCACTCCGGTAGACCTTCACGAAGTAGGCGATCTCCTTGCCCTTACAAAGTTCTTGGTTCAAATCCACATCTTGTCGGAGGCTTCCGAGCGACACCTAACTAATCTAGGAGATTCCACTCTTCAAAAGGTAATGGACGGTATGTTGATGATGAACTCCTTGCTCTTGTGCTTCAAATGTCTCCCCAACACTCAACTCCTCTCACAGATTTGAATATGGTAGAAGAAGGATTTGAGTGGAAAGCAACTAGGGGAGGGCTAGAAATCAAGGTCCAAATGGTAGGAATGGAATCTCTTGATCTCAACACATGAGTAGGTGTTTCTCTCAGAAAATGAATTGTGGAAGTGTATACAAATTTTCTCTCACAAGTCAAACTTAGAAAATGTTAGTTAAGTATGTTGAAAAAATTATCTATATCTACAGTTTGAAACATATACAATATGACAATACATCTCATGCTGTATCTGTTCATATGCATACGATATTTTAAAAGTAGATATCTTTTTAAAATGAACTACATTATGAAATCAAGAAAGTACATTTCTACGTATTTTTGCATAATATAAAATCACTGTTCTCCAGTCAAACAAAGTACATGTCATTTTTTTTCTTCTAATATTTGGCATTTGCAAAATTATTTTTACATACGGAAGCATAGGTTCCCGGGAGGACTTCCTTATGGGATGTGCCTTGCGTTCGCTTTATTTTATGGGATGACGTGGTATCCACGCCAAATTGTCACCTTAGTTTCAGTATTTCTTTTCCATTTTGTAATATAAGCTGACCGAGCACTAGTGTCTTTGACCGTCTTGAATGTTGGAATGGTGGTCAACCCGAGGTCGGCAGCACATTGATTGATTTAGTTTTGAAATTTGTTTTTGGCCGGGGGAGTTGAGACCAACGTCTAGAACAGAGTGAACTGAGCTACGCTAGCTAGCGAAAAGATTCCTATAGTGTGGTACTCCTAGACTAGCAGTACTAGGCTTTATGTTTTGAGGAAAATGTAGCAGCCCTAACCTAGACTAGGCTAGGGCATACCGCGTCTAACGACAAATTTGTGCACGGCGTTGAGTGTGATCTCTCCTACCCTCTTCTGTGGACGTGCACACGTTTTGGTCTGAAAAGAGTTGGAATGCAATCCAGCCACATCGCTGTCTGCCGCTGCTGACAAGATTTTTTAGCTTCGGTGGGTTATTTTTTTTAGCAAATCCTCAAGCACAGCTAGTATCTGATTCCTCATGACAAATCAGATCCGCCGCAGATAAAACAAAAAAACTTAAGATATCATGTGGGATGGATACTTTAAGTAGATAAACTTTAAAGGTGACCGGTGCATTTTGGATGGTTTTTATAAATTATACACGGTGTGCTTATTTCTTTAGCAATTCGACAAAAATAGTTAGTATCTGATTCCTCATGACAAAGCAGATACTCGGCAGAAAAAAAAGGATATCATGTGGGATGGATAGTGAAAATAAATAAACTTTAAAGGTGACCGGTGCATTTTGAATGGTTCTTGAAATTATACATGGTGCGCGGCCTGCACGGCAACTTCATGCGCAGGGCATGACAATGCCTTCATAGCACCGTGAAGATCACACTTATGCTTTTTTCGGAAATAGATCGTTTTATTGACTCATAATGTTCGGTCAAGACGATTTTTTCCCTCCTCCTGCCACGCCTCTAGTGACCAGGCAATAGGCGATGACGACGAGAGGGAGGGGGGGGACACTAGGGCTTCAGTCCAGTGGAGATAGGGTTAGGAATAAAGTTAGGGTTTATCTCTGATCGGTGATGGTGAGACGATGGCATCTCCGTCGGCATGAAATAGGGTCATCCCGTCTCATCCTTGTACCGGTGGTGCTTCTTCGAATGATGGAGAGGCGTGTGAAAGATGGTGTGTAACCGCATCTGGTTCTTCATGTCTGGTTTTTCCTCCGGCAGGCTTGTCTGGTTGAGATGTCCTACGGAGCAGACACCATGATATTAGGATGGCCGATATTGATTTTTCAACCACCATCGAGTCCATCGAAAGCTCATGAAGTCACTCCGCTTCAATAATGGTTGTATGTAATGCTGCGAGTTCTGCTTTCATTGTTGACCTCATTAAGATGGTATGCATGCAAAACTTACAGGAAACATCACCACCCCCAAGTGTGAATACATAACCACTTGTGAGTTTAAGTTCATAAGCACCAGATATCCAATTCGCATCACTATAACCCTCCAATAAACTTAGGTATCCGGTATAGCAAAGTCCATAACTCATGGAGCTCTCAAATAACGCAGTACCCTCTCAAGAGCATGACAATGAACATATCCTAGGTTTGAAACGAACCGGCTTAGTTTGCTAACGACAAACTAAATGTCAGGCCTCGTAGCGCCAGCTAAATACATGAGCGAGCCAATGACTTGAGAATATCTTATTTGATCCTTTGTTTCTCTTTCATTCTCTCGAATCAGTACACTTGGATCATAAGGTGTTGAAGAAGGTTTACAATCGAAGTATTTTAAGTGACTCAGAACCTTTCTCCACATAGTGAGACTGCAACAAAGTGATCCCACCATCGTCAGCTCAAAAGTTTGATGTTCACACATTGGCTACTCCAAGGTCTTTCATCTCAAAAGTTATTATATAGAAAAACTCTCACTTCCTCAATTACATTGAGATTTGTCGCAAATATAAGTATGTCATCAACATGCAAACACAATTTAACTCATTCACCTCCACCATAGCAATTGTACACACATTTGTTGGATTCATTGGCAACAACGCCCGAATATGTTAAAGTTCTTTCAAACTTCATGTGTTATTGCTTATGTGCTTATTTCAAGTCATACAAAGATTTCAACAACTTGCACACCTTTTTCTTCATGACCATTCACTACAAAACCATCAGGTTGTTTGATACATCCCATATGTATCTATAATTTTTGCATGTTTCATGCTATATTTATATAATTCAACCATTTTGGCACCAAACTTTTTTATCATTTTTATGGACTAACGTATTAATTTAATGTCAAGTTTTAGTTGTCTTTTTACTTAAAAAAATGGTTTCCAAGGACCAAAAATGGAAAAACATGTTGGGAAATTTTGAGACACGACTGAGCCAAAGGCACCTAGACTTCCTAGGGGACGGTGAGACCCATGTCGTAGATCAACGCGACCTATGTGGAGGTTGCGTGGGCCCATGTAAGGTAACTCCACCGCCTTCCGACGTTCCTACCTTTATATTGCCCCGAAAACTCTGGTTGTATTTATTGAGGATTTTTTTGCCGCCGCCACCCATCTGTTCCGCAAAGATCCAATCTAGAGGCCCTTTCCGGTACTTTGCCGAGGGGATAATTCATCACGGAGATCATCTACACCAACCTCTTGCTGCAACCATGTCCATGTGTGAGTAATCTTCGTTGGACTATGGGTCCATAGCATTAGCTATATTGCAATTTATATCTTGTTCTTCAATATAATGATCACATAACCTGCCCCTCATGATTGTGATCCATATGACATAATTTGTACTACCTCCGTCCTGGTTTATTAGCCCCCTTAGTATTTTGTGCCAAATTTTGACCATGGATTTAATTAAAAAATGTTAATGCATGTCACAAAAAATAATATCATTGGAAATTATGTTCAAATACAAATCCAACAACATATTTGTAATGATATGCATTAATATTTTGTCAGTTAAATTTATGGTCAAATGTTTGCACAAAATATGAAGAGGACCAATAAACCAGGACGGAGGTAGTAGTGTCTTCGTTGTGGTGTGATGAATTGTCACTTTATGATCAGATCTATACATGTTTCATTCATGGATTCTTGTGATTTTTTTGCTACATAATTTATAGACATATATGATCTCTAGTCTACTAGTCTTATATTAACCATGTTTATATGAACGATCTTTAAGAGGGAGTTGTGTGTGTTAGTTGAGCTCAGTCTTGCAAGAACCTACCGCAGTGGAGTGGAACAGGTTTGTATTGTGTTGTTGTCACTAACGATAAAAATATTGATGAGTATTTGTTTCCCGTTGAAGAACGTGGGGTAAAGGCAATATATTATGAACAACATGCCATCATGCTTATTAATTGATGCAATGCTCTATTTTACTTAATGCCATTGAGATGCATGCTGGATAGCGTCTTGGGTAGAGTAACAGCTATAGATAGTTGTTGGATTACAACCTATAGATTTACAGATGTGATGCCTATGAAATTATGTCATGAATACTCATAGTTACAGAACTACAATTTAATCGATACAAAACTATAATTTATTCACCGCACCATGTTATGTTTGATGGAGAGATGCCACTAGTCAAATTATGGATCTGAATCTATCCATCCTTCACTGGTACAGCGAGGTGCTATACAAACGGTTTTTAACCCCTTTCCGCGATGGTGTTTTGAACCGTCGCCAAGTGAGTGTGTGCGATAGGGGGTCCTTCCCACATGACCCAGAAACCGTCGGGGATAGGCCCTCCGGTCACACACGCTCGGCAAAATAAGGTCATGTGCCACGGGCAAGCGATCGAATACGGTTATACAGGCCCAATCGGTTCCGGTCATAAGTACACCCCACACAGTCAGTCCCAAACAAACGTTTCTGTTTGTTATGTACATTCCACATAGTCAATCCAAGGAATACGTTTCCGTTCTTAATTATGTACATCTCACACAGTCAATCCAGGGAAAACGTTCCGTTCGTATATACATCCCACACAATTTTATGTATAGCCTCGTGTGTGATAGGTGTAACTATCACACACGCTCTGACTCGGTTAACCATTTGCTTTTATTCAACTACATCACACACGATTTGATGAAGAAAACTGTATGGCATTGGGCTATCCATCACAAGCGCTTTTACTGCTAGAACCGTTTGCAAAGTTCCATGACTCATTTAGCAGGTTTATTAGTTTACAATTAATAATTCCAGTATTACGCAAATTTTCACGTTTCATATCGAACAGCTGTTTGCCAATTTCATATCAGGCACATAATATATTTTAACATCACAGTACGATGGCTACCTGAAAACAGCACAATACAGCATATAGCTAGTTCACCTTCATAAGAACAATATTAGAATAATATATTCATTTCCCTAATCGAGATCATCCAGGCTCGTCTTATCCATCTCTGCTTTCAGTTTAGTAAGAACCTATTTTGCACTGGACAACTAGGAAAGTGCCTCCTCCTTCGCCAACACCATCTTAGCAAAGTCTAATTTAAAAATCTGAGCGCATTCTCCAACTTCCTCTTTTTATCCCGCTTTTTCAAATATTCTTCAGCGTTGACAACACTTTCTCTAAGCCTACCTTTGTGCTCTTCCTCATACATGCTCCAGAGCTTTGCTAGGCACATCTTCAAAGACTGTGGCCACTCTTGATCAACCCGCTCCAGGTAAGAACACTTCCATTCATCCTATAATATTTAAAACTAGATCATTAACAATTGTAGGGGAAATGGGTTTCTAGCAACATAGAAAATCACCAAATACATATTTTGAAAAACCGAAGAAACAGGTTAATTATGACATATCTTCTCAAAAAGATCAATGTGCAAATGAATTAATTGCTACTGAGATAACAACCAAATTCTGAAACATCAGAAGCTATAATTAACTACAACAACAATACAAGTTCTTAGTCATGTACTATAAATAACAAATTGAAAATTTTATGAGGAAGCTAAATATAACTACAACAGCATAGCGACAGTGTTTGGATGACAGCAAATTGATACTAACAGGTGTGTGCATGCACACATGTAGTAACATAGAACTAATAGCACTAAGGTCGTCCACTATGTATGCCAAAACCGGTGTAAAGACAACTGTTGCTACATTTGGCACCGGTGCCCTGCACTGGCGAGCCGATGCAGCGGAAAAAAATCAGGGACCCGAACTCCGGAGCACCTATTTGCTCCGATGCCTAATTCCTTCGTGTCATAAAGATTTAGTATTTTACTGCTTGGCTGCTTGGATGTGTGGACCAAAGTTGGCTGCACAAACTGCTGAAGCGGTGCAAAATAATTTTCTAATGGCACCGTTGATGAGATGGCGACATTTTTAGATACTAGGTACAAACTGTGACACTGTCTTAACATCCAAAATAACATAGCATAGTGACTATGTCTGAATCACATATAACAAATGATTTGTAACAACGAAAGTGGAGCTAACCTTCTCTGCACATGCCAGAAACTTCCTCCCACTGTCCATAGATTCAAAAGCAACTAGCTTCACGCATGGAGATTGATGGTGACAATGAGCAGGCGAATCTTCAGCCGCCCCGCTCCATTCGTTGCAACTAATGGTCCTAGGGAGGTATAAGAGGAAGAAATGACTCAAATCGACCGCCGAGTTAAAATTCTTCATTCCAAGTCATAACCCGAGAGAGAGAGAAGAGAGGCATGCCCGGGTGGCGAGGCAGTCGTCAGAGGAGGAGGAACCGCTGGAGAGGTCATTAAAGAAGACCATGGTGACCCCGGCGGCAGGATGCGAGACGGCGAGAGCGAGGAAGCGACTATAGCTTCTGAAGGAAGGAAGGAGGAAACAGGGGAAATGTGACTTGTGGCCGGGGAGAAAAGGGGGTGGGGAAGGGGGCGGGGGTAGATATTTGGCGGTAGGACAAAAATTTTGAAATATGGAGGGAAACTTTGCGCGCGATGCCGCCGAACACCATTCACTTTGAACGATTGTGTGCATTGCAAACGATTCTTCTACTTTACGCTCATGGGATGAGTTTGATAATTAAAATTTTGGTGGAAATTTCCCCGGGTACTGTCCTCATCCACTTCAATGCATAATTTAACATCACTTGCTAATTTGGGCACACAAAAGAGCGTACAACACACAGACCACACTTACTGAATCGAGCAACTTTAGTAATTAAACAGAGTTAGTTGACCTAAACATTGCTCTAACAAAAGACCAGCATTAAAAAAGCCTAAGTACGAATAATTTTAACAAAGCCGCCGCCGCGCCGTCCGATTCATACGTCTCCAACGTATCTATAATTTTTATTGTTCCATGCTGTTATATTATCATTCTTGTATGTTTTACAATCATTTTATATCATTTTTTGGTACTAACCTATTGACATAGTACCCCGTGCCAGTTGCTATTTTCTGCATGTTTTTTACATCGCAGGAAATCAATATCAAACGGAGTCCAAGCGCAGCGAAACTTTTTATGGATTTGTTTGGAGCAAAAGACATCCAGTGGGCCAAAGAAGTACTGAAGAGGGAGCCCGAGGTGAGCACAAGACTCCAGGCGCGCCCTGGTGGGTTGTGCCCACCTCGGTGGCCTCCCGCACCACCACTTTGCTCTATAAATACTCCAATATTCCAGAAACCCTAGGGGAGTCGATGAAAATCAATTCCAGCCGCCGCAAGTTCCAGAAACACCAGATCCAATCTAGACACCATCACAGAGGGGTTCATCATGTCCATTGGTGCCTCTCTGATGATGCGTGAGTAGTTCTTTGTAGACTTACGAGTCCGTAGTTAGTACCTAGATGGCTTCCTCTCTCTCTCTCTCTTTTGATTATCAATACAATGGTCTCTTGGAGATCCATATGATGTAACTCTTTTGTTTTGCGGTGTGTTTGTTGGGATCCGATGAACTTTGAGTTTATGACCAGATCTATCTTTTTATCCATCAAAGTTATTTGAGTCTTATTTGATCTCTTATATGCATGATTGCTTATAGCCTTGTATTTCATCTCCGATATTTGGGTTTTATTGGCCAACTTGATCTATTTATCTTGCAATGGGAAGAGGTGCTTTGTGATGGATTCGATCTTACGGTGCTTGATCCCACTGACAGAAGGGGAACCGACACGTATCTATCGTTGCCATTAAGGATAACAATATGGGGTCTATTTCTACATAAATAGATCTTGCCTACATCATGTCATCGTTCTTATTGCATTACTCTGTTTTTCCATGAACTTAATACACTAGATGCATGCTGGATAGCGGTCGATGTGTGGAGTAATAGTAGTAGATGCAGGCAGGAGTCGGTCTACTAATCTTGGACGTGATGCCTATATAATGATCATTGCCTGGATATCATCATGATTATTTGAAGTTCTATCAATTGCCCAATAGTAATTTGTTCACCCACCGTTTGCTATTTTTCTCGCGAGAAGCCACTAGTGAAACCTACGGCCCCCGGGTCTCATCTTTATTATATTCTCCTTTGCGATCTATTTTTGTTTGCTTTTATTTTCAGATCTATTAAACCAAAAACACAAAAATACCTTGCTGCACTTTATTTTATTTGGCGATCCATCTATCAATTTATTACAACTTTCTCATGTCCATTTGCCAATTTCTGGCGCCGTTGCCCGAAAGGGATTGACAACCCCTTTAATACGTCGGGTTGCGAGTATTTGTTATTTGTGTGCAGGTGCCGTTCACGTAGTGTTGCGTGGTTCTCCTACCGGACAGATAACCTTGATCTCATCACTAAGGGAAATACCTACCATTGCTATGTTGCATCATCCCTTCCTCTTTGGGGAAATACCAACGTAGTTCTAACAGACATCACCTATGCATCGCCGGTGTGAGATGAGACGTCGATGACTTGTCCTGGCGACTGATGACCCACCAGTATAGGGGATCAATTGTAGCTCTTTTCGATAAGTAAGAGTGTCGAACCCAACGAGGAGCAGAAGAAAATGACAAGTAGTTTTCAGTAAGGTAATGTGTGCAAGTGCTGAAATTGTAAGTAGCGGCGTAGTTTGATAGCAAGATAATTTGTAACGAGCAAGTAACGATAATTGTAACAAGTATGCAGCAAGGTAGCCCAATCCTTTTGAGGCAAAGGACAGGCCGAAATGGTCTCTTATGATAAGCAATGTGTTCTTGAGGGTACACGGGAATTTCATCTAGTCACTTTCATCATGTTGGTTTGATTCGTGTTCGCTACTTTGACAATTTGATACGTGGGTGGACCGGTGCTTAGGTGTTGTTCTTACTTGAACAAAACTCCTACTTATGATTAACCCTCCCGCAAGCATCCGCAACTACGAGAAAAGTATTAAGAATAAATTCTAACCATAGCATTAAACTTTTGGGTCCAATCGGTCCCTTACGGAATAGCGCATAAACTGGGGTTTAAGCTTCAGTCACTCTCGCAACCCACCATCTATTACTACTCCATAATGCATTCCCTTAGGCCCAAATATGGTGAAGTGTCATGTAGTCGACGTTCACATGACACCACTAAGATAATCACAACATACATACCATCAAAATATCGAACACATATCAAATTCACATGATTACTTGCAACATGATTTATCCCGTGACCTCAAGAACGAAAGTAACTACTCACAAATAATAAACATGCTCATGATCAGAGGAGTATTAATATGCATAATGTATCTGAACATATAATCTACCACCAAATAAACCATATAGTAATCAACTACAAGATGTAATCAACATTACTAGTCACCCCCTAGCACCAATCTATAGTTCCTGTAACAAGATTGAATATGAGAGATGAACTAGGGTTTGAGATGAGATGGTGCTGGTGAAGATGTTGATGGATATTGCCCTCCCCAAGATGGGAGAGTTGTTGGTGATGATGATGACGATGATTTCCCCCTCCGGGAGGGAAGTTCCCCCGGCAGAATCTCTCCGCCGGAGGGCAAAAGTGCTCCTGCCCAAGTTCTGCCTCGAGACGGCGGCGCTCCGCCCCGAAAGTCTTCTCCTTATTTTTTCTAGGTAAAAATGGCTTATATACCAGAAGATGGGCACTGGAGGTGGGCCGAGGAGGGCACAACCCACCAGGGTGCGCCTGGGCTCCCTGGCGCGCCCAGGTGGGTTGTGCCCACCTGGTGGGCCCCCTCTGGTAGTTATTTGCTCCAATAACTCTTAAATATTCCATAAAAATTCTCCATGAAATTTCAGCTTGTTTGGAGTTGTGCAGAATAGGTGGACTGACGTAGCTTTTTCAGGTCCAGATTTCCAGCTGCCGGAATTCTCCCTCTTGATGTGTACCTTGCAAATTATGAGAGAAAAGGCATTAGAATTACTCCAAAAAGCATTATTATGGATAAAAACTAAATAACAGTAAGAAAACATGATGCAAAATGGACGTATCAACTCCCCCAAGCTTAGACCTCACTTGTCCTCAAGCGAAAACCGAAATCGAAAAACATGTCGACAAGCTTTGAGAGAGAGGTGTCGATAAAAACAAAATATGGACATAGAAGCATCATGTTGATTATTATAAAAGCAACAAATTTAAACATAATACTTTTATCATAGAACTTCTAACATACACTTCCCATGAATAAGTAATAGGTCATCACACAATCGAAGTATAAAGCAAAAACTCTATTAGAAACCAACAAACTATGTTCTCAGTCAACTTTGCAACTACAATTCATCATCTTTTCAGGAAGGGTCACGTGTCGGAGCCTTTAGGCAAGTCCACATACTCAACCATCATATAGTCTTCTATGATTGCTAGCGCTCACCGCGTACACATGAGCAAAACATTTCAACCGAACACATAGAAAGGTACGGGCTTATAGTTTCGCCTCCCAACATACTCACCTCAAGGGTGATGTCAACAATAATAACTCATGCTATCTATATTCAACTGGACATATGTGCCTAGATCTTTCCTCACCACATGATGCTTGCCAAAGGAGAAAAAATAAAAACGAATAGAAGGAAAACTTTGACTCTTTGCATAAAAGTAAATACATAAAAGTAAAAGATAGGCCCTTCGCGGAGGGAAGCAGAGGTTGCCATGCGCTTATTTGTATGTATGCTCAATCCCTTAGTGCAAAAGAACGTCACGTTACATTGCCCCTTAAGATGACAACCTTTATTATGCAGTCTGTCGCTTTTATTCTTTGCCATCCAAGTTCGTGCAACGCTCAATTTTCTCTTACACTAAACGATCTCACACTTTTAGAAGCAATTTTTATTGCCTTTTTGCACCGATGACAACTTACTTGAGGGATCTTTCTCAATCCCTAGGTAGGTGTGGTGGACTCTTGAAAAAGATTTGGGTTTAAGGGTTTTTGGATGCACAAGTAGTATCTCTACTTAGTGCGGAATTTTTGGCTAGCAAAGATAGGGGCAAGCACCACATGTTAAAGGATCTGTGACAATATGACTTCTGTGTGAATATAAACAAACATAAACCATTACGTTATCTTCCTTGTCCAACGTCAACAGTTTTAGCATATAATATTTTGATGAGGGCTCACAATCACAAAAGATTTCTAGGATAGTATATTTATATGTGAATCTTCCCTTCCCTTATTAATTCTTGCATGAGTTGCATCATTGACTAATGCTACGTTTGTTAATCTCTAATAAAATTTCCTACTTATACTTTTCCTTATGTGGTGCTATCACCTACCATAGGATTAGTATATGATCTTATTGATTTATTTCCTTTCTTTTATTTGCTTTCTTTCTCTTTTTCTTTCTTTCTTTATTTGCAACATGAAAGTAAATGAAGCAAAAAATCAAACTAAACTTTATTATATAACTTGCACATGATTACAATGATAGATCACTAAGCAAACTCTCAAAGAAGAAAGGATCGAACTAAACTTTATTTCATCTAAAGCAAAAGGATCGAACTAAGATAAGTAAAAATAAAAAGATAGTGGGATGATACGATACCGGGGCACCTCCCCCAAGCTTGGCGAAAGCCAAGGGGAGTTCCCATACCCGATACTCAGTTCTCTTTTGGTGGTGAAGAAGATGGTGATGGTGATGAAGAGATCCTGTCCTTAAGGATCAAGAGATTTTCCAGCCGACGGATGACGCTCTGGAGATGGATAATATGCTCTTGATGCAGAATATTTTCGCGAGTGAGATACTTATTTTGTATGCGAACTATTTCAATGACGCGAAAATCCTCAATCTCAGCAGGGGTAAGGTGAGGAAGGTAGGGCTTAAGGATATCTTCTTCCTCCTCCTCGGCCAGCAGTGCTTGTGCTGCCACCAGGGATGGATCTGCGGTAGCTTCCTTGCCCTTGCCTCCCTTGAAGGCATCCGTAGGCTCCTCCCTCTTTGTCTCGATCTACTTTAGCCAAGCATCTTCTTCCATGTTGTTGGAGGAGCAGGAAGACATGATGCATAGCTTGATAAATCTGACCTGGAACAGCAAGAAAAGAGAACAGAAGATTTCTCCGCGATACGGTGATCAACAGGTTCGGGAAGTATATATAGATTTTTTATCTTGGGAGACAAGTATACGAAAGAAAAAGGAGTACGGAAGGTGTCCCAGGTGGGCACAACCCACCTGGGTGCGCCAGGCAAGCCTGGCGCGCCCTGGTGTCTTGTGCCCACCAGGGGACGCTTCCTGTAAGATTCTTTATTTCCAAAATTCTAAAATATTCCAAAACTAACAAAAAATATTTTTTCGGATTTTTCGGAGTTCGTTTACTTACCATCACGTACCTCCTTATTTTGACGATTCTGGAGTGTTCCGGAAGGACTCTTTTATGTGCTCTTCCGGTGTCAAGGTTTGGATAACATTGCTTTCAACATTAATGGGCGTACCTGAGATATAATGATTTATTCGTTGCCCATTAACAACCTTCGGGTTAGTACCTTCGGAATTATTTATTTTGATGGCTCCAGACCGGTAAACCTCCTCGATGACATATGGGCCTTCCCATTTCGAGAGGAGCTTTCCTACAAAGAATCTAAAACGAGAGTTGTATAAAAGAACATATTCTCCGACTTTAAACTCACGCTTTTGGATTCTTTTGTCATGCCATCTTTTAACCTTTTCTTTGAATAATTTTGCATTTTCATATGCTTGGGTTCTCCACTCATCTAAAGAGCTTATATCAAATAACCTCTTTTCACCAGCAAGTTTGAAATCATAGTTGAGCTCTTTGACTGCCCAAAATGCTTTATGTTCTAACTCAAGAGGCAAATGACAAGCTTTTCCATAGACCATTTTATAAGGAGACATACCCATAGGATTTTTATATGCTGTTCTATAAGCCCAAAGTGCATCATCTAATTTGTTAGACCAATTCTTCCTGGACCTATTGACAGTCTTTTGCAAAATTAATTTTATTTCTCTATTGCTAAGTTCAACCTGACCACTAGACTGAGGATGATAGGGTGATGCAATTGTATGGTTAACATCATACTTAGCAAGCATCTTACGAAAAGCACCATGAATAAAGTGTGAACCACCATCAGTCAATAAATATCTAGGGACTCCAAACCTTGGGAAAATAACTTCCTTAAGCATTTTAATAGAGGTGTTGTGATGAGCACTACTGGTTGGAATAGCTTCTACCCATTTAGTAACATAATCAACATCAACCAAAATATGTGTATATCCATTAGAGGAAGGAAAACCTCCCATGTAATCAAATCCCCAAACATCAAATGGTTCAACAGCAAGTGAATAATTCATAGGCATTTCTTGACGCTTACCGATATTACCTATTCTTTGGCACTCATAACAAGATGGGACATACTTACGAGCATCTTTGAAGAGAGTAGGCCAATAAAATCCAGATTGCAATACCTTGTGAGCAGTTCTATCTCCAGCATGATGCCCTCCATATGGTTCGGAGTGACATTTCCGTAGGATTTGTCCCTGTTCATGCTCAGGTACACAACGTCTAGTAATACCATCTACTCCTTCTTTATAAAGATGTGGGTCATCCCAAAAGTAATGTCTTAAATCATAGAAGAATTTTTTCTTTCGTTGGTAAGTAAAGCTAGGTGGCAAATATTTAGCAACAATGTAATTAGCATAGTCAGCATACCAAGGAGTACTATTAGCAACATTTATTGCATCTAACTGCTCATCAGGAAAACTATCATCAATAGGTAGTGGGTCATCAAGCACATTTTCAAGCCTAGACAAGTTATCAGCTATGGGGTTCTCAACTCCTTTTCTATCAATAATATGCAAATCAAATTCTTGTAACAAGAGAACCCAACGAATAAGTCTAGGTTTAGCATCTTTCTTTTCCATAAGATATTTAATAGTAGCATGGTCTGTGTGAACAGTTACTTTGGAATCAATAATATAAGGTCTAAACTTATCACAAGCAAACACAACTGCTAAGAATTATTTTTCAGTATTAGCATAATTTCTTTGAGCACTGTCTAGAGTTTTACTAGCATAATGAATAACATTCAATTTCTTATAAACTCTTTGTCCTAGAACAGCACCAACGGCATAATCACTAGCATCACACATAATTTCAAAAGGCAAGTTCCAATCAGGTGGTTGAACAATAGGTGCAGAGATTGAAGCTTTCTTGAGTGTTTCAAAGGATTCTAAACAATCATCATAAAAAACAAAAGGAATATCCTTTTGCAAAAGATTAGTGAGAGGCCTAGAAATTTTAGAGAAGTTTTTAATAAATCTCCCATAGAAACCAACATGAACTAGGAAACTGCGAATACCTTTGATGTCCTTAGGACATGGCATTTTCTCAATTGCATCAACCTTAGCTTGGTCCACTTCAATACCTTTTTCAGAAATTTTATGACCTAATACAATGCCTTCATTAACCATAAAGTGGCACTTCTCCCAATTCAAGACAAGATTTGTTTGTTCACATCTCTGCAAAACTCGGTCAAGATTGCTTAAACAATCATCAAAATACTTCCCATAAACAGAAAAGTCATCCATGAAAACCTCAACAATCTTTTCACAAAAATCAGAGAACATAGGAGTCATACAACTTTGAAAGGTAGCAGGTGCATTACATAAGCCAAAAGGCATACGTATATAAGCATAAGTTCCAAAAGGACAAGTAAAAGTGGTCTTTTCTTGATCAGGTTGAGAAACGGGTATTTGTGAGAAGCCAGAATATCCATCAAGGAAGCAGAAGTGTGTGTGCTTAGATAATATTTCAAGCATTTAATCAATAAAAGGCAAAGGGCAATGATCTTTTCTAGTAGCTTTATTTAATTTTCTGAAATCAATTACCATTCTATAGCCTGTAACAATTCTTTGTGGAATAAGTTCATGCTTATCATTAGGAACAACAGTAATACCTCCTTTCTTAGGGACACAATGAACAAGACTTACCCATCTACTATCAGCTATAGGATAGATTATACCTGCTTCCAGAAGTTTTAATATTTCCGTTCTTACCACCTCTTTCATCTTCGGATTTAACCGACGTTGGTGATCAACAAATGGTTTAGCATCAGGTTCCATATTAATTTTGTGCTGACATAGAGTGGGACTAATGCCCTATAAATCATCAAGATTATATCCAATAGCAGCTCGGTGCTTCCTTAGAACTTTCAATAATCTTTCTTCTTCATGTTCTGAAAGGTTAGCACTGATAATAACAAGATATATTTTCTTTTCATCAAGATAAGCATATTTCAAAGTGTCTGGCAATTTTTTTAATTCAAACGCAGGATCACCTTTAGGTGGAGGAGGACCTCCTAGAGTTTCAATAGGAAAATTGTGTTTAAGTAGAGGACGTTGTTCAAAGAAAATCTTATCTATTTCATTTCTTTCCTGCATATGTAAATCATTTTCATGGTCTAGCAAATATTGTTCTAAAGGATAAGTAGGTGGCACAGCAATAGAAGCAAGACCAATTAATTCATCCTTACTAGGCAATTCTTTTTCATGACGATTTCTACTAAACTTGGAAAATTTAAACTCATGAGACTCATCACCAAAACTAGCACCGACAGTTTGTTTCTTACAATCTATCTTAGTATTAACTGTGTTCAAGAAAGGTCTACCAAAGATAATGGGACAGAAGTCATCTTGTGGGGAACCAAGAACAAGAAAATCAGTAGGGTATTTTATTTTCCCACACAAGACTTCAAAATCTCTAACAATCCCAATAGGTGATATGGTGTCTCTATTAGCAAGTTTAATAGTAACATCTATATCTTCTATCTCTGCAGGTGCTATGCTTTCTTAATTTCTTGATATAAAGTGTAAGGAATAGCACTCACACTAGCACCCATGTCACATAAACCATGATAATAGTGATCTCCTATTTTAACTGAAATGACAGGCATGCCAACCACTGGTTTATGTTTATCCTTTTTATCGGGTTTAGCAATTCTAGCAGCTTCTGCACAGAAGTAGATAAGATGCCCATCTATATCTTCTTCTAAGAGATCTTTAACCATAGCAACATTAGGTTCCACTCTAATTTGTTCATCTGGTTTAGGTGTTCTAACATAGCTTTTGTTAACCACAGTTGAAACTTTAGCATGTTCCTTTATCCTTATACGAAAAGGGGGTTTCTCAATATAAGCAGTAGGAACAACTGGATCAACATTATAGAGTATAGTTTCTTCTTTAACAGGTACCGGTTCTTTAATTTCTTATTTAATAGGTGGGTGATATTTAAACCACTTCCCTTTAGGGAGTTCATCATGAGTAGCAAATGATTCACAAAAAGAGGCTACTATCTCAGAGTCAAGTCCATATTTAGTGCTAAACTTTCGAAAAGCATCAGTATCCATAAAAGATTTAACACAATCATACTTAAGCTGTATACCTGGCTCTTTACCTTCGTCGAGTTCCCAATCTTCAGAGTTGCGTTTGATTCTTTCCAAATGATCCCACTGGAATTCAGTAGTTTTCTTCATACAAGAACCAACACAAGAAGTATCCAGCATGGTTTGATCATTACAAGAAAGCCGAGCATAAAAGTTCTGGATAATAATTTCTCTTGAGAGCTCATGATTGGGACATGAATATAACATTGACTTAAGCCTCCCCCAAGCTAGAGCGATACTTTCTCCTACATGAGGCCAAAAATTATATATAAAATTCTGATCACGATGAACTAGATGCATAGGATAAATTTTTTGGTGGAACTCCAATTTCAAACGATTCCAATTCCATGTTCCAATATCATCGCATAGTCTATACCATGCCAATGCTTTTCCCTTCAAAGATAAAGGGAAAACCTTTTTCATCACCTCATCTCCGGGTAAACCTGCAAGCTTAAACAATCCACAAATTTGTTCTACATATATCAAGTGCATATCAGGATGTTCGGTTCCATCTCCTACATAAGGATTAGCTAGCAGTTGTTCTATCATACCAGAAGGAATTTCATATTCAATATTTCAGTAGGTGCATGATAACCCACAAGTATAGGGGGTCGCAACAGTTTTCAAGGGTAGAGTATTCAACCCAAATTTATTGATTCGACACAAGGGGAGCCAAAGAATATTCTCAAGTATTAGCAGTTGAGTTGTCAATTCAACCACACCTGAAAGACTTAATATCTGCAGCAAAGTATTTAGTAACAAAGTAGCATTGAAGTAACAGTAACGGTGGCAAAAGTAACAATAGCAGTTTTTGTAGTAATCGTAACAGTGGCAACGGAAAAGTAACTAAGCAAAGATCAATATGTGAAAAGCTCGTAGGCAATGGATCAATGATGGATAATTATGTCGGATGCAATTCCTCTTGCAACAGTTATAACATAGGGTGACACAGAACTAGCTCCAGTTCATCAATGTAATGTAGGCATGTATTCCGAATATAGTCATACGTGCTTATGGAAAAGAACTTGCATGACACCTTTTGTCCTACCCTCCCGTGGCAGCGGGGTCCTATTGGAAACTAAGGGATATTAAGGCCTCCTTTAATAGAGTACCGGACCAAAGCATTAACACTTAGTGAATACATGAACTCCTCAAACTACGGTCATCACCGGAAGTGGTCCCAATTATTGTCACTTCGGGGTTGCCGGATCATAACACATAGTAGGTGACTATTGACTTGCAAGATAGGATCAAGAACTCACATATATTCATGAAAACATAATAGGTTCAGATCTGAATTCATGGCACTCGTGTCGGATGTGGGGTTCCGGCAAACCCTTAAGGTTCGAACACTGGGGTGCGCGCGAAGTCTTTCCCTCCTACCGATCTACACCCTAGCTCGCTAAGATCTCGCGGACGAACTCGATGAACTCACAACACAAAGAGACACGGGATTTATACTGGTTCGGGCCACCGTTGTGGTGTAATACACTACTCTAGTGTGGTGGTGGTGGATTGCCTCTTGGGCTGATGATGAACAGTACAGTGGGAAGAACAGCCTCCTGAGGTTGAGGTGTTCTTGTGCTTGGTGACTTAGCGGGTGAGAGCTGGGTGAACTGCTCGATGCCCCTACGGTTGTGGCTAGCTCTACTTATATATGCCCTGGTCCTCTTCCCATATATTGAGCGGGAAGGGAGCCAACAACGGCGGGCAAATTTGAAGGGGGACAGCTAGTACAAGCTATCCTGACAAAAGTGGTCTTCGCCTGCGAAAGGTTCTGGTGGTGACGCCATCTTGGGCTCCACGATGACCTCCGTCTTGCCGTCCTCCTGGTCTTGGTCTCGTTGCACCGATATAGCAACCTTTGCCTCATGCCTCGACTGCTCGCCTGCGCCTGCTTCCTTAGCACCAAAGAGGAAACAGGGACGCTGCGCGCGCTGGCGCCCGCCTGGCGCCGATCGTCACGGCTCACGTCACGAGAGACTCGTGAGGTTTGCCCCGCCTTGATATCTCCGCTCCTCGTGAGCTTGCCTGACTAGGCCACTCTCGAGGAGGTCTTGTGTCGTCCGCCTCGCGAGGCTTGGCCCCTCGCGAGGGTCTTGGATGCCTTGTTGATGAAGATGGGCCGTACGGCCTGCTGGCTTAGCCACGCCGTGAGCCGCAGGGCAGGCAAGTCTGGGGACCCCCGTTCCTAGAACACCGACAGTAGCCCCCGGGCCCAAGGTGCGCTCGGGCTTGGCTTCGCGACGAAGCCAAGGGTCAAGTTTGGAGCACCGCGGGCCCCAAAAGCCTGCGGCCTCGGTTGACGCGTGGCGGTTGATTGGACGTGGGCGTCTCCGCTTCCCCACGCTGCCTCGGCAACTACATGACTTGACAAGTCCCTGCGACATGCAAGGAAAACTATCATTACCTGCGATCGTAGGAGGCGCCGGTTGGCCTTCTTCCGTTATAAATGGGGAGGGGGGCGGAGCCCCCGTCACCCATGTCTTCCTCGCTTGCTTGCTTCTTCTTCCTTGCTCCACTGCTAACATCAATGGCGCCTATCATAAGGTTTTCTGCCGAAGAGAAGGGAAAGGCTCCCCGGGATGACCCGGGGCCACTTCCGCCGATGAAGAGGTCGGTCCACCGTCGTGATGAAGCGGCAATGCAGGTGGTGACGAGGCCTTGGTGCGACCGGCTTCCTCCGGGGTACCCGCTACCCTTGTACGCCCGAGCCGAGGGCTCGGGAGGACGGAGCGACGAGCAGCGTCACCCATGCCGCGTCCGGGGTCGCCGCGCCACAGCGACGCGTGCCGTCGCCCCCGGAATCCACGCCGCGGACTCCTCGCGCGAGCTGGTGCTGTGGGCGCCGATGCCTCCAAGCTCCTGGATCCGCTTTCCGCGGTTCTTCTCCGACGTGATGCCGCCGAGGGGGCCTCTAGAGCTCTGGTTGCAGCACGCCGACTGCAGCGCCCCGGCGACCGGAGCAGAGATCGAAGTGGTCCCCACCGGCAAGATCTTCATGACTCGCGGCTGGGGCGAGATCGCGCAGGTCTGCCATGCGAGGGGTGCCCTCGCGATCCACTTTGAGTTCGATGATGTCTCCACGCTCTTCTTCAAGGTCTTCGATGCTGAGGGCCGCCGCCTGGAGTGCTGATCCGGAGAGGAGCATGAGGCCGACACGCGTTCCGCTCGCAGCCACCCCAGCAGCAACAGCCCTTGGGAGTCTAGCAGCTCTCCTGAGCTCTATGAGACTCCGGATACGAGTGATGACAGCTACGTGCCCCCGAGCTCTCTCCGTGCTCGGAACAGAGCCGCAGCATCCGGCCGTGGCCCACTGTTGATGATGGCGTCCGCCATGGGAGGGTGTAGATAGGATTCCCCTTAGTTTTAGCTTTTGTTCCCTGCGAAGAATCATGAATTACCCCGTGGGGGCATGTAAGGGTCTGTAATGTCTTTTGTGCTTATCTTCCAGGTTATGAGAATTTGGTGAACGCATGTCCCGTTAAGGCTCGGTCCCCCCTTTCTTTCCTCGCGATAGCTTGTTGCTCTACGCTGACAGGTCCCGGTCCCCAGGCAGGCTACAGCTGTCGCTGGTATGCCAGGTCGCGTGCTATGGTCAAGGCCAGGAGGTGTGCGACCCGAGGTCCAGTAAGAGCCCCTAAGGCGCGATGCTCACGAGGTCCCCCTTAGCGCTCAAGCAGCCATGGTAAGGCGAGAAAGGGAGTTGACGTGGCCGCAACGGGGTTGCGACAAGGCGTGAGTGACCATTAGGCCCAAACATTTAGCTAGTCCGAGGGCGGGACTTATCTTGTTGACTTCGTGGCGATTCCTGACGTTGCGCTAGGGCTGCGCGCCAACTTGTGCGGCATAGCTAGGCTGGCCCATACGAGTTTCCCTCCCCCATGCTCTCCTTAGTGCTCTGCGTCCTCACGTCCCGGCCCTCGAGCGAGCTCAGCCGCCGCTGGTATGCCAGGTCGTGATGCCGTGGTCAAGGCCAGGGGGTGAGGGCTGGAGAGCCAGTAAGAGCTCCTAAGTCGCGATGCTCAGGAGCCCCCCTTTTAACGCGCAAGTGACAAAGCCTCTTCTTGTAGTCACTGGATGAGGAATCATTGCTCCTTGAGGATCTTCCAAAGCGACCACGTCTTGAGAGCTTCTGGAATTTCTTCACAAGCAACGGTAGATCATGGCTCAGTTCTTCAGGATCACCAAGACTGCTTTCAGAGTCTTCATCTTCAGACTCAGAAACTGCCTTAGCCTTCAATGCACGTGATCTGCCATAGCTCGAACCATAGAGATCTCTCTTTTCAGCAAGCTGGAACTCATGAGTGTTTAGCCTCTCGAGGATATCAGCGGGATCAAGTGACTTGTAATCAGCACGTTCTTGTATCATCAATGCGAGAGTATCAAATGAAGAATCAAGCGATCTCAACAGTTTCTTCACCACCTCATGGTCGGTGATGTCAGTGGCACCAAGTGCTTGAAGCTCATTTGAGATGTCAGTGAGGCGATCGAAGGTTTGTTGAACATTTTCATTGTCGAGTCTTTTGAAGCGGTTGAAGAGATTGCGAAGAACATCAACTCGAGAGTCACGCTGAGTTGAGACTCCTTCATTCACTTTGCGGGTGAGGAAATTCCTTAGTGAAGAACTACTTGCAGCGGAATAAGTACTCAAACGTAAGCATAACAGAATACAAGCATGGTCATCATGATGAAATGAAGACAAGCACAGAGTACAGAAAGCGTAATCACAGGATAACACGGGATGAAGACAAACAGACTGAAGAAATTGAACTGAGGAAATTGAGAAAGTCTTCAGTCAAAGTCTTCAAACACAGATATGAACAAGTGCACAACACAGTTATGAGGAAATGAAAGAGTTGAGGAAATAGAACCAGTTGGCTTGGTGAAGACAATGATTTGGTAGACCAATTCCAACTGCTGTCTCAGTTGTACATCTGGTTAGGGCGGCTAGGTATTTAAACCTGAGGACACACAGTCCCGGACACCCAGTCCTGAACACACAGTCCAGGACACCTAGTCCTCACCGTATTCCCCTTGAGCTAAGGTCACACAGACCTCGCCCAATCACTCGTGGTAAGTCTTCAGGTGACTTCCGAACCTTCACAAACTCGGTCACTCGGCGATCCACAATTTCCTCTTGGATGCTCTAGACCATGACGCCTAACCGTCTGGAAGAAGCACAGTCTTCAAAGGTAACAGGCATCGGATCCACGCAGGATCAATCTCTTCAGTGATGCTCAATCACTTTGGGTTTGAAGGTGTTTGGGATTGGGGTTTTTCCTCACTTGATGATTTTCACTCAAAGTCCTCGGAGGATGGGATGCTCTCAAATGACAAGTGTCAGTTTCTCTCGGAGCAGCCTCACAGCTAGTGGTTGTAGGGGGCGGCTATTTATAGCCTAGGGAGCAGCCCGGCATGATAAGACATAAATGCCCTTCAATGATATGACTGTTAGGTGGGTAGATATTTTGGGACAGCTGGCGCATAGCACATCAACGGTCGGAAATTTGAGTATCAAATTTCTCAGGGCTATCATGTTCCTCACTGTGTAGGCAATCCGCACTGGCGAATTCCTAACTCCTCAGTCAGAACAAATTCCTCAGAGACCAGAAGAACTTTGTCTCTGTCACTGAAGAATATGACTGAACTTTATGAGATTTCCAATGGCTTCACTCAAAGGGATTGGTAGGTGTAGGATTTTGAGTTGAGCATCACATGGAAATTTTTCCTTAGTATTTCCTCGACCCCCTTTATCAGTACGGTGTTTCCTATGACTCAAAGAAGGGAAAATTAAACTACAAATACAAAAGTCTTCACGCTTCATGTTCCTCAAATGTATACCAAGTCTTCAAGGTCACACCAATTTCTTCACTTTCAAAGTCTTCAGAAAGTCTTCAGAAATCCAAAGTCTTCAGTCGAAGAATTTCATTTTTAGGGGTCGACTTTCTCTGTAAATATCAAACTCCTCATAGACTTATAGACCTGTGTACACTCATAAACACATTAGTCCCTTAACCTATAAGTCTTCAATACACCAAAATCACTAAGGGGCACTAGATGCACTTACAATCTCCCCCTTTTTGGTGATTGATGACAATATAGGTTAAGTTTTCAACGGGGATAAACATATGAAGTGTAAATACTGATATTGAGGAATTTGATTGCAAGATATAGAAGAACTCCCCCTGAAGATGTGCATAGTGAGGAATTTGCTTTTGAAGGAATGCACACTTGAAGAGTTGAATCATGGAGATCTCCCCCTATATCTTGTAATTCATACACGCATTTGACATAATATATGAAGAATTTGAAATGCATGATGAAATATGGTGACTGATGTAATTCACCATGCATGCAATAACATTAACGAGGAATGCAGAAGAAACAGCAAAAGTATCAGGTCACCATAGAGTTTAAGTTTACAACTCAATCCAGCAAAGTCTTCAAAAGAACGAGAGTTGCAACTAAAAAAACACCCATATAATAGACCCGCTTGAAGACTAACTCAAATTTCTCCCCCTTTGTCATCAAATGACCAAAAGGGTCAAAAAAGAGGACTAACGCCCCTGAAGAATATCAAGGTGATGAAGGAGCGTCAGCGTTGTTGGGGTCGGTTGTTGGAGTAGGGCCTGCCGCAGTGTCGTCCAAATCTTCATGTTCATCAGTGTCACGTGATGAAGAATAGGAGCTGGCCACCAAGGAAGGAACCTTGACCTTCTTGTACTTCTTTGGAGGAGGTGCAGCCCAGTCAAGATCGTCCTTGAGACCCATTGTCTTCAGATCTTCTTCACTATAGACTTGAGACAGAACAGCCCAGGTGCGGTTGAGGATTTCATGAAGGTAGTAGTGGTTTTTCTTCACTGCATCTTTAGCCTGTTTGGCCAACTTGGCCTGGCGCTTCGCCCATTCTTCAGGAAATTCCTCACCGCGCTTGATGCTAGTGGGATCTGCCTCTTGGCCAGGTGCCAATGGAGGTCTTGAGCATGGAGGAGTAACAGCGAATTTCTTCATGTATTTTGGAGTCACATACCTGTACTCCCTCCACTCTTTTGCCCATCTCCTTTTTATCCTCTGAATGCGCACCTTGCGCTGATTTTTATCTTCCTCAGGGGGTGTGCAGTACCCAGCATAAATGTCCTCAGGGATTTCAAAGGCAGTATTAACCTCAGGCCTCTTTCCTCCTTTCTGTGGCCTCTTTTCATTAGCCATTTTCTTCAGTTGAGGAATTTGAACAATTGAACTCTCTGACGAAGTATGCAACTTTTCTTCAAGGAACGCTGCAAATGAGTTAAGTTGATGAGAACCTAGTGATTCAGCAGCGGACATGAGTACCTGTGAACAGACTATAGTTGCGAGGAATTTGGAGAGGTCATATGCGTTCTCAGAAGGTTTTTCAATAAGAACAAGTTTGAGGAATTTGACCAGATGAGTCTTGAAGAATTTCACTAAGCGTTCTTTTTCTTAGGTTCCAGAGTTGTATAGATTGAAGATCCACACAATTGAGGAATCTTGAAGAAAAATGATGCTTAGAGAAACGAATCAAGAACAGATGACATGTGAGGTGTTTAGTGTGTGAGGATTTGAAGAAAAACACCTTTGAAGATTTTGTAGCAAACATTTGAATCAAAGTGGGCAGTAAAAGTAACTTTTAATTACCCTGAACGAAGAACACGACGAACTGGGATGTGGAGAAGTGAAGCTCGTCTGTGCAGATCTTCCACGCCCTAACTTGGCGGAGGAAGACGGCTACGGCGGCGGCGGAGTGAAGATTTCCGCGGCCGGCGTGAGTACGGCGGCGACGAGGTCGAGGCAGTGAAGCTCTTCCTCACCAACGACGATGATGTAGCGGCGGCGCTAGGGTTTGAGAAGCTCGAGCGGGAGAGAGGTCGAGCGGAGTAAAAGAAGTGAGGAAGGGGAGAGGGGGTATTTATAGCCACGGTGAAAAACGGTTCGCCCGAGGAAATTGGACGAACGTGCCCCTGACCCTTGTCATTCGCATGACATGTGTCACCCACGTACTGAGAAGTGGAGATCGTGTTAGATCGTGGGTGAATAGATAAGTATATCGTGGGAAGCGGAACGGTTTGAGCGGCAAAGCCGAAAATTTTGGATAAGATAAGTTAAAAGTTCCGTTCGCAAATTCTTCAGCTGACAAGGACACAGTGAAGATTTTGAACGAGTTTCAAATAGAACGCACATGAAGAATTTGTGAATAGATTGGGATGAGTATAGCATAGAGGGGGAAGGGTCCGATCACTTTCACTTAGCAGAAAAACCAACTTGAAGAATTAGCCATAAGTGAATGCTGTAGAGGACATAAACTCATATATATATATATATATATAGCCAATGAAGAAAAACGACAGAAACAGTGAAGATTTTGCAAAGTTGAAGAATATGAACAACTAAGGAATTTCAAAACTGATGAAAAACTCAAATTGAGGATTTTCAACTTTTGTGGTGGTGTGACCCACCGTATAAGAATGATGATTTCAGACACCGCGTACAATTGTCGTAGGATTCTGAGAATCAAATTCTTCATTAATTTCTTCACACTTAGAGTGTTATTCTTCATTGATTGAAGAAAAACGTTTCTTCATGTGTTGCACATCTAAGTCATTAATTTTGCATAAGTGTTAGGATGAGTGTCCTTTTCAAAGAACATTCGAAGATTCTAAGATATTTAGCTCACACCGCAACTTGCTAAATCTCTTTTCATCCAAGGACTTTGTGAAGATATCGGCTAGCTGTTCTTCAGTCTTCACATGCTCAATAGAAATATCGCCCTTCAACACATGATCGCGAAGAAAATGATGACGAATCTGAATGTGCTTTGTCTTCGAGTGCTGAACTGGGTTGTGAGCAATCTTGATGGCACTCTCATTGTCACAGAAGAGAGGCACATTCTTCACGTTGACGCCGTAGTCCTTGAGAGTTTGCTTCATCCATAGCAATTGAGCACAACAAGAACCAGCAGCAATGTACTCAGCTTCAGCAGTAGACAGTGATACGCAGTTCTGTTTCTTCGAGGACCAACAGACCAAAGATCGTCCGAGGAAATGACATGTACCAGATGTTGACTTGTGATCCACACGATCACCAGCATAGTCAGAGTCAGAATATCCAACGATATCAAAAGCCGAGCCCTTGGGGTACCATAATCCTAGTGTTGGTGTGTGAGCTAGATATAGAAGAATATGCTTCACAGCCTTATGGTGTGATTCCTTCGGTGTAGCTTGAAATCGGGCACACATGCAAACACTAAGCATAATATCTGGCCTAGATGCACATAAGTACAATAAAGAACCAATCATGGAGCGGTATACCTTTTGATCGAAGTCAATACCATTTTCATCAGTGCACAGATGGCCATTTGTGGGCATAGGAATTTTGACGCCTTTGCAATCTTGCATGCCGAATTTCCCAGTACATCCTTGAGGTATTTCTCCTAAGATATGAATATGCCATTGCGCTGTTGATGAATTTGAAGACCTAAGAAGAATTTAAACTCTCCCATCATAGACATTTGATATTCTTCACTCATCATATAGGCAAATTCATCACTATAACGTTGGTCAGTACAGCCAAAGATGATATCATCAACATATATTTGGCATACAAACAATTCATCATCATATGATTTAGTGAAAAGAGTAGGGTCGAGTGAACTGGGTTTGAAGCCTTTCTTCATGAGGAATTCCTTCAAAGTATCATACTACGCCCGAGGGGCCTGCTTGAGGCCATAGAGGGCCTTATTTAGTCTGAAGACTTTGTCAGGATGCTTAGGATCTTCAAAACCTGGGGGTTGAGCAACATATACTTCTTCCTCAAGCTTACCGTTGAGGAATGCACTTTTGACATCCATTTGATATAAAGTGATATCATGATGGTTAGCATAAGCAAGTAATATGCGAATAGCTTCAAGTCTAGCAACAGGTGCAAAAGTTTCATCGAAATCAATTCCTTCAACCTGTGTGTAGCCTTGAGCTACAAGCCGTGCCTTATTCCTCACTACAAGACCATTTTCATCTTGCTTGTTGCGGTAGATCCACTTTGTGCCAATGATATTGTGTTTGCGAGGATCTGGACGATTGACCAGTTCCCAAACGTTGTTAAGCTCGAACTGATGTAATTCTTCTTGCATGGCCTGAATCCACTCAGGCTCCAGAAATGCTTCATCTACCTTAGTGGGCTCTGAGATAGAGACAAAAGCATAGTGCCCACAAAAGTTAGATAAATGTGAAGCTTTTGAGCGTGTGAGAGGACATGGTGCTTCAATGTCATCGATGATCTTCTCAACTTGCACTTCTTTTGCAACGCGAGGATGAGTTGGTTGTCGTCGAGGAATTTGATCAGCATTTTCTTAAGCACCATTTTCTTCAGCAATTTCTTCAGGTGCATTAGCTCGTCGTTCTTCACGTTCTGGAATGAATTCTTCAGCAGATTCTTCGGTAGGAATGACATCCTCAGTAGCCTTGAACTTGATAGTTTCCTCAGGTGCTGGTTCATCTATCACAGAAGGTAGGTGCTCTCTTTGCGAGCCATTAGTTTCATTGAAACGCACATCTACAGTTTCAACAACCTTGTGAAGAACGTTGTTGAAGACTCTGTAGGTGTGCGAGTCCTTTCCGTAACCAAGCATAAAACCTTCATGTGCTTTCGGTGCAAATTTAGCATTGTGATGAGGATCTCTAATCCAGCATTTAGCACCGAAGACTTTGAAATAACTCACATTGGGTTTCTTGTCAGTGAGGAGTTCATAGGCAGTCTTCTTGAAGAATTTGTGAAGATATACCTGTTGATGATGTGGCACGCAGTATAAATTGCCTCAATCCAGAAGTGACCAGGCGTCTTGTACTCATCAAGCATAGTGCGAGCCATCTCAACAAGAGTTCTGTTCTTGCGCTCCACGACGCCATTTTGCTGAGGAGTGTAAGGAGCAGATAACTCATGAGTAATACCAAGTTCATCAAGATAGTCATCAAGACCAGAATTCTTGAACTCAGTTCCATTGTCACTTCTGATGTGCTTGATCTTCACACCAAAGTTGGTTGAAGCCCTCGAGGAAAATCGTTTGAAGACTTCCTTCACTTCATGTTTGTAAGTAACAATGTGTACGCATGTGTAACGAGAGTAATCATCAACAATAACAAGCCCATAGAGAGATGCGTCATTTGTGACAGCTGAGTAATGGTTAGGACCAAAGAGGTCCATGTGAAGCAATTCGAATGTTCGAGTAGTGGTCATGATAGTCTTCGCTGGATGCTTAGCCTTCGTCATCTTTCCAGCTTCACAAGCTCCACATAGGTGATCCTTGAGGAATTTGACATTCTCAATGCCAATGACATGCTTCTTCTTCGCAAGCGTGTGCAAATTCCTCATGCCTGCATGACCAAGTCGTTGATGCCATAGCCATCCTTCTGAAGCTTTTGCAAGTAGGCACACGGCTGGTTGCGGTCCTGTAGAGAAATCAACAATATACAAGTCTCCTCTCCTAAAGCCTTCGAAGACTTTGGAATTGTCAGCTTCCATAACCACAACACACCGATACTTGCCAAAGACAACTACCATATCAAGATCACAAAGCATTGAGACAGACATGAGGTTGTATCCTAAGGACTCGACAAGCATGACTTTGTCCATGTGTCGATCCTTTGTGATCGCAACCTTACCTAGACCCAATACCTGACTTTTGCCTTTGTCAGCGAAGATGATATGCTTCAGATGCGATGGTGATAAGGGAGCATCTATCAATAGATTCTTGTCACCAGTCATGTGATTTGTACATCCACTATCGAGGACCCACTCAGTGGCTTTGGGTTGATCATCCTGCAGATGAATTAGTGCAGCTTACGAACTTCATATACTTCATCAATGAAGAACATGACATCACAATTCATCAGACCAATTTCATCAAGCAATGCAATAGTTAAAGCAGTATGAGGACGTGAGATATGAAAGTTCATTTCTTCATGATTAGCCTGTGTCCTTTCAGGCACTTTTCAGGTCTCCAGCAAATTCTTCACACGTCTAAGTACGTCTGGAGACCTGACCCTGCATAAAATATTAGTTCTTTTTCTTCACCACCCACATCTGAAGGGGTGGCAAAGAGTTCATCACTCTGCGAGCTCCATACGAGAAAGGTGGCATAGAAGCCAATCCATTTCGTTTCACATAAGAGGAGTTAGGGTAAGCATATGAATAAGCAGAGAAATTCTTCGAGGACTTATGAACATAATGATTAGAAGAATAATGCTCATTATCATAGCCCTTGGCTCTTCCCTGTGAAACAGAGTTGTTAGCACAATGATGTTCATATGAGAACTTTGATCCTTTTGAGGAATTTGATCCATGTGAGGAATTTGGTCCGTATGAGGACTTGGATCCATATGAAGAATTTGGTCCATATGAAGAATTTGATCTGGGATTCCTATTCCTCACTGGTGGTGTCATGAGGACATTCACCTGAAGACTTTCAAGGCATCTTTTGGGAACCCAGATTTTCTTCATAGGAGAACCGTTCCTGCAGTTAGTGCCAACATATCTAGCAAATACTTCACCATTCTGATTTTTAAACAGTTTATAGTTGGACTCAAATGAGTCATCAGAAGAATGAGAAGATTCACATGTAAAGCCAGATAAGTTAGATGGATCAACTGGAGGTCCCTTTGCAGCAACCCATGAGGTTTTGGGGTACTGCTCAGGCTTCCAATATGTACCATCAGCATTGAGTTTCCTCTCAAAGGCAATACCCTCTTTCCTAGGGTTCCTGTTGAGGATTTGCTTTTTAAGCACATCACAAAGAGTCTGATGCCCTTTGAGGCTTTTGTAGATGCCTTTCATGTACAATTCCTTCAGCCCTGCATCGTTAGTGATACTAGCAATGTCCTCAGATGAGGAATTAGTGATAGCAGAGACAGTTGAGGAATTTTTAGCATTAGAAGCATTTGAACATTCAGGTGAAGAATTAGCAGATTCACGTTCAATGCATTTCAAACATGGAGGAACAAATTCTTCCTGAGCAGCGCTGATTTGTTGAGCAAGTAATGAATCGCGCTCCTTCTAAAGATCTTCATAACTCACTTTTAGCTTCTCTAGATCTTGCTTTCTTTGAAGAAATTCATAAGAAAGCTTCTCATGATCAGACAAAAGAGTGTTATGATGACCTTGAAGGTTGTCATACCTAGTCTGAAGTCTCTGAAGATTTTCAGTCAAGGTTTTAGTGCGATCCATTTCTTCACCCAACATATCATCACTTTTGTCTAGCATGTTTTGAACCTTTTCAAGGGCCCTTTGTTGTTTCACAGCAATCTTAGCAAGTTTAGAATAGCTGGGCTTAAGGTTTTCATCAGATTCATTTTCACTTGATTCAGATGAGGCATATTTGAGTACCTTGGCACCCTTTTCCATGAAGCAATAGGTGGGAGCGTAGTCATCATTGCCTTCATCAGCCTTGTTGGTGAGGTTGTTTTCTTCAGAGTTGAAGATAGACTTGCTGACGAATGCAGTAGTGAGGGCTAGGCTCGCCACACCGGATTCGGAATCCTCAGATGCCTCCTCTTCCTCATTTTCTTCAGATTCAGCCTCAGAGTCCATTTCCTTGCCAATGAATTCCCGAGCCTTCTTGGAGCTGCTCTTCTTGTGAGATGAAGACTTTGAGGATTTTGATGATGAAGATTTTGAGGATTTCTTTTTTGTTCGCATCATCAGAACTGTAATCCTTGTATTTCTTCTTCTTTGATTCCTTTTCCCATTGAGCACAATCTTGAATGTAGTGTCCTGGTTTCTTGCATTTGTGACAAAGCCTCTTCTTGTAGTCACTGGATGAGGAATCATTGCTCCTTGAGGATCTTCCAAAGCGACCACGTCTTGAGAGCTTCTGGAATTTCTTCACAAGCAACGGTAGATCATGGCTCAGTTCTTCAGGATCACCAAGACTGCTTTCAGAGTCTTCATCTTCAGACTCAGAAACTGCCTTGGCCTTCAGTGCACATGATCTGCCATCGCTCGAACCATAGAGATCTCTCTTTTCAGCAAGCTGGAACTCATGAGTGTTTAGCCTCTCGAGGATATCAGCGGGATCAAGTGACTTGTAATCAGCATGTTCTTGTATCATCAATGCGAGAGTGTCAAATGAAGAATCAAGCGATCTCAACAGTTTCTTCACCACCTCATGGTCGGTGATGTCAGTGGCACCAAGTGCTTGAAGCTCATTTGAGATGTCAGTGAGGCGATCGAAGGTTTGTTGAACATTTTCATTGTCGAGTCTTTTGAAGCGGTTGAAGAGATTGCGAAGAACATCAACTCGAGAGTCACGCTGAGTTGAGACTCCTTCATTCACTTTGGACAGCCTATCCCAGATAAGCTTAGCCGTTTCCAAAGCACCCACTCTTCCATACTGTCCTTTGCTCAGATGGCCACATATGATATTCTTCGATTGAGAATCGAGTTGCTTGAATCTCTTCACATCGGCAGCGCTCAGTGAGGGTGAGACAGAGGGAACACCATTTTCCACAACATACCAGAGATCGTTATCAATTGCCTCAAGATGCATTCGCATCTTATTCTTCCAGTAGGGGTAGTCCGTCCCATCGAAGGTAGAACACCCAGCAGAGACCTTGATCATACCCGCGGTCGACATAACTAAAACTCCAGGCGGTTAAACCAAAATCACACAGAACAAGGGAGTACCTTGCTCTGATACCAATTGAAAGTGCGTTATATCGACTAGAGGGGGGGTGAATAGGCGATTTTTATGAATTCTTCACTGAGGAATTTGCGGGTGAGGAAATTCCTTAGTGAAGAACTACTTGCAGCGGAATAAGTACTCAAACGTAAGCATAACAGAATACAAGCATGGTCATCATGATGAAATGAAGACAAGCACAGAGTACAGAAAGCGTAATCACAGGATAACACGGGATGAAGACAAACAGACTGAAGAAATTGAACTGAGGAAATTGAGAAAGTCTTCAGTCAAAGTCTTCAAACACAGATATGAACAAGTGCACAACATAGTTATGAGGAAATGAAAGAGTTGAGGAAATAGAACCAGTTGGCTTGGTGAAGACAATGATTTGGTAGACCAGTTCCAACTGCTGTCTCAGTTGTACATCTGGTTAGGGCGGCTAGGTATTTAAACCTGAGGACACACAGTCCCGGACACCCAGTCCTGAACACACAGTCCAGGACACCTAGTCCTCACCGTATTCCCCTTGAGCTAAGGTCACACAGACCTCGCCCAATCACTCGTGGTAAGTCTTCAGGTGACTTCCGAACCTTCACAAACTCGGTCACTCGGCGATCCACAATTTCCTCTTGGATGCTCTAGACCATGACGCCTAACCGTCTGGAAGAAGCACAGTCTTCAAAGGTAACAGGCATCGGATCCACGCGGGATCAATCCCTTCAGTGATGCTCAATAACTTTGGGTTTGAAGGTGTTTGGGTTTGGGGTTTTTCCTCACTTGATGATTTTCACTCAAAGTCCTCGGAGGATGGGATGCTCTCAAATGACAAGTGTCAGTTTCTCTCGGAGCAGCCTCACAGCTAGTGGTTGTAGGGGGCGGCTATTTATAGCCTAGGGAGCAGCCCGGCATGATAAGACATAAATGCCCTTCAATGATATGATTGTTAGGTGGGTAGATATTTTGGGACAGCTGGCGCATAGCACATCAACGGTCGGAAATTTGAGTATCAAATTCCTCAGGGCTATCATGTTCCTCACTGTGTAGGCAATCCGCACAGGCGAATTCCTAACTCCTCAGTCAGAACAAATTCCTCAGAGACCAGAAGAACTTCGTCTCTCTCACTGAAGAATATGAGTGAACTGTATGTGATTTCCAATGGCTTCACTCGAAGGGATTGGTAGGTGTAGGATTTTGAGTTGAGCATCACATGGAAATTTTTCCTTAGTATTTCCTCGACCCCCTTTATCAGTACGGTGTTTGCTATGACTCAAGGAAGGGAAAATTAAACTACGAAAACAAAAGTCTTCACGCTTCATGTTCCTCAAATGTATACCAAGTCTTCAAGGTCACACCAATTTCTTCACTTTCAAAGTCTTGAGAAAGTCTTCAGAAATCCAAAGTCTTAAGTCGAAGAATTTCATTTTTAGGGGTTGACTTTCTCTGTAAATATCAAACTCCTCATAGACTTATAGACCTGTGTACACTCATAAACACATTAGTCCTTTAACCTATAAGTCTTCAATACACCAAAATCACTAAGGGGCACTAGATGCACTTACAAGCCCGGGGACATCGATGCAGACATGCAACCCAGCATCCTCGCCAGGATGGGGAGCTGCGCCTCGTGAGCGGCTGTCGCCGCGCATGGCTCTTGCGTCTTGCAGTTCCTGAGTGGTCTTGGTGATGAACTCCTGAGTGGTGGGAACTCCTTGCCCTGTGCTCTCCTGAGGGACACGTGCCGCGAAGCACGCCTCCAAGTGGTGCCCAAACGCCTCCCTCGTGAGGTTGGCAAGGTCTGAGGCCCTCCAGAAGAGAGCCCCCGAGCCCTGTCCGAGGAGGGCGCCGGGCTCGCCTTCCTATGCGATGGAGGGAGGCGCCCCTGGGACGGACGTTGATCCTTATGAGGCTCCTGCCGCATCGCCATCCTGCTGAGGTCCTGCACGGCGCAGCTTCTTCTTCTTGGGGATGGCCTCCGGAGGGCCCTCACTCCTGCTGTCGGGATCGTTGATTGCTACAGCCTGGAAGGCGCGCTCAAGGGTGCACACCGCATCTCTTTCTTCACATGGGACCGTGATGATTCCTCCGCTTCCCGGCATCTTGAGGACGTTGTAGCCGTGGTGGGTGACTGCCATGAACTTGGCCAGGGCCGGATACCCGAGGATGGCGTTGTACGGTAGGCGGATGTGCGCGACGTCGAAGTCGATGAGCTCGGTGCGGTAATTCTTGCGCTCTCCGAAGGTGACAGGCAGGCGGACGTGCCCTATCGGTGTGGTGGAACCGTTGGTCACTCCTGAGAAAGGTTTGGTAGGCTGGAGCTGCTCATATGGCACTTGGAGGTTGTCGAACGTGTCGACGGGCAGGACGTTGAGCCCTGCGTCGCCGTCGATGAGGGTCTTGGTAACCTGCACATTGCTGATGACTGGGGAACACAACATCGGGAGGGCGCCGGCGGTGGCCGCGCACTTGAGCTGATCTGCCGAGTTGAAGGTGATGGCGCATTGGGACCACTTGAGCGGGCGCGTGGCCTCGAGCTTGGGGAGCACCGCATTCACCTCGCGAGCGAACTGTTTGAAGATGCGCTCAGAGGCTGGGGCCTGGGCGCCGCCCAAGATGCATGCGATTGCACGCGGCTCCTGGAAGCCCCCAGCCCCCTCGTCCTGATGGTGGTCATTGTTCCTTCTTGGTGGCGGTAGTGGGGGAAGACCGGCGTTGCCTTGGGGGCGATCCTCATGAGGCTGGTCCCTCCAGGCGCCCTCGCGAGGATGGTCCTGCCAGCGGTCCTCATGAGGCCTGTCGCGCCATTCCTGGCGCGGGCCACGGTCGTCCCAGCGTCCGCCTCCACGTCCTCCTCCACGGCCGTAGCCCCGGTCGCTGCGCTCGGAGCGTCGACCAAAGCGTCCTTCTCGTATGGCTCTGAGCTCTTGACAGTCGCCGGTGTTGTGGGTGTTCAGGTTGTGGAAGGCGCAGAACGGTCGGCTGTTCTTGGATGACTCGGGCTGATCTCTGCCCCGCTTGGTGTCGGGCTCCGCTGCCAGCACTACTGCTTCCTTGCGCTTCACGTCCTTGGCCTTGGCCTTCTTCTCCTCCACTCCTGCAGCTGGCAGCTCGAGGAGAGAGAGGCGCCCCTCCTCAGCTCTTGCGCACTTGGTCGCCAGGTTGAACAGCTCCTGAGATGTGCAGAGCTCCTCGTGGATAGCGAGCTCTTCCTTCATCTTGACGTCACAGACGCCGTCGGAGAACGCGGAGATGATGGCCTCGTCCGTGACCTTGGGGATCTTGAGGCGGGTGTTGTTGAAGCGCTGGATGTACTTCTGGAGGGTCTCTCCTGGTTGTTGCTTGATGCGGCGCAGGTCGCCCGCGGCCGGCGGGTGGTCGCGAGTGCCCTGGAAGTTGGCGACGAAGCGGTCGCGCATCTCGTCCCAGGAGGAGATCGAGCCGTGCTGCAAGTTCAGGAGCCAGGAGCGGGCTCCATCCTTGAGAGCCATGGGAAACCAGTTCACCATGACTTTCTCATCGCCATTGGCCGCTTCGATGCTCAGCTCATAGAGCTGCAGGAACTCCGCGGGGTCGGCGGTGCCGTCGTAGCGAGGAGGCAGATCTGGCTTGAACTTGCCTGGCCAGGCGACGCTGCGCAGCTCGGGGGTGAAGGCGCGGCAGCCGGCCGTGGTTGCTGGGGCCCGCTTCGGAGGTGGGGCTTGGTCTTGATGAGGTCTGCGTGACATCGCCGCAGGCGGTGTGCGGTCTTGACGAGGCGGCGCGGGAAGCGTGGGTGCAGCTTCTCGCGGCCGAGGGATTTCTTGGCAGCTTCTCTCTTCGCGCGCGGGCACTAGGCGTGGAGGATCACGCCGTGGGGCCGCGCGCCTTGGTGCCAAGGCACCGTCTTGGGGCAGAGGTGGTGGAGGCGCGCCATGAGCCTCATTGCCCATGGCCAGCTGAGGGTGAGGTAGAGAGAGGGACGGCGTCGGGGAGCCCCCTGCGGCGCGGAGGAGCTCGGCGACGCAGTCGAGCCACTCCTTATAGAGGTCGTCGACTGGGTGGTAGCGCAGGAGTTCGTTTGCGGCGAGGAGTGCGGCCCGCGCCTCCATGGGAGCACGGCGTGCTGAGACGAGGAACCGGATGGGGTCAGCGATGGAGTGGCGGTGCAGCCGTCCTCCCGCACCGAAGGATGCAGCGAGAACGCATGCTGCTCGTTCCCCGCCAGGCCGGTGGCAGCGTTGGTGGCGGGAGATGGAGAACGACGAGGTGACCCGCCGACGGGAGTCGTCTGAGCAACGCGGGCGGTGAGGGCAGCCCGACGCTCAGCTCGAGCACGGCGAGCGTCCGCCATGGAGACGACGGAGCGACGGGACGACGAACTGATGGAAGGGAAGCTACGGCGCGCCCCTACCTGGCGCGCCAAATGTCGGATGTGGGGTTCCGGCAAACCCTTAAGGTTCGAACACTGGGGTGCGCGCGAAGTCTTTCCCTCCTACCGATCTACGCCCTAGCTCGCTAAGATCTCGCGGACGAACTCGATGAACTCACAACACAAAGAGACACAGGATTTATACTGGTTCGGGCCATCGTTGTGGTGTAATACCCTACTCCAGTGTGGTGGTGGTGGATTGCCTCTTGGGCTGATGATGAACAGTACAGTGGGAAGAACAGCCTCCTGAGGTTGAGGTGTTCTTGTGCTTGGTGACTTAGCGGGTGAGAGCTGGGTGAACTGCTCGATGCCCCTACGGTGGTGGCTAGCTCTACTTATATAGGCCCTGGTCCTCTTCCCAAATATTGAGCGGGAAGGGAGCCAACAACGGCGGGCAAATTTGAAGGGGGACAACTAGTACAAGCTATCCTGACAAAAGTGGTCTTCGCCTGCGAAAGGTTCTGGTGGTGACGCCATCTTGGGCTCCACGATGACCTCCGTCTTGCCGTCCTCCTGGTCTTGGTCTCGTTGCACCGATATAGCAACCTTTGCCTCATGCCTCGACTCCTCGCCTGCGCCTGCTTCCTTAGCACCAAAGAGGAAACAGGGACGCTGCGCGCGCTGGCGCCCGCCTGGCGCCGATCGTCATGGCTCACGTCACGAGAGCCTCGTGAGGTTTGCCCCGCCTTGATATCTCCGCTCCTCGTGAGTTTGCCTGACTAGGCCACTCCCGAGGAGGTCTTGTGGCATCCGCCTCGCGAGGCTTGGCCCCTCGCGAGGGTCTTGGATGCCTTGTTGATGAAGATGGGCCGTACGGCCTGCTGGCTTAGCCACGCCGTGGGCCGCAGGCAGGCAAGTCTCGGGACCCCCGTTCCCAGAACGCCGACAACTCGGGCCCTAGTGACAAGCATTAAGCATAACAAAGTCATAGCAACATCAATCTCAGAACATAATGGATACTGGGTATCAAACCCTAACAAAACCAGCTCGATTACATGATAAATCTCATCCAACCCATCACCGTCCAGCAAGCGTATGATGGGATTACACACGCATAGCGGTGAGCATCATGAAATTGGTGATGGTGGATGGTTGATGACGATGACGGCGACGGATTCCCCTCTCCGAGGCCCCGAACGGACTCCAGATCAGCCCTCCCAAGAGAGATTAGGGCTTGGCGGCGGCTCCGTATCGTAAAACGTGATGAATCCTTCTCTCTGATTTTTTTCCTCCCCGAACGTAAATATATGGAGTTGGAGTTGAGGTCGGTGGAGTCCCAGGGGGCCCACGAGGCAGGGGCGCGCCCCAGGGGGGTGGGCGTGCCCTGCACCCTCGTGGACGGGGTGTGGGCCCCCTGATGCTAATTCTTTTGCCAGTATTTTTTATTATTTCCAAAACGTGTCTCCGTGGATTTTCAGGTCATTCCGAGAACTTTTATTTCTGCACAAAAATAACACCATGGAAATTCTGCTGAAAACTGCGTCAGTCCGGGTTAGTTCCATTCAAATCATGCAAATTAGAGTCCAAAACACGGGAAAAAGTGTTTGGAAAAGTAGATACGTTGGAGACGTATCAACTCCCCCAAGCTTAAACCTTTGCTTGTCCTCAAGCAATTCAGTTGACAAACTGAAAGTGATAAAGAAAAACTTTTACAAACTCTGTTTGATCTTGTTATTGCAAATATGTAAAGCCAGCATTCAAGTTTTCAGCAAAGATTATGAACTAAACATATTCACAATAACATTTAGGTCTCATATTTACTCATATCAATGGCATAATCAACTAGCAAGCAATAATAATAAATCTCGGATGACAACACTTTCTCAAAACAATCATAACATGATATAACAAGATGGTATCTCGCTAGCCCTTTCTAAGACCGCAAAACTTAAATGCAGAGCACCTCTAAAGATCAAGGACTCACTAGACATTGTAATTCATGGTAAAAGAGATCCAGTCACATCATACTTAATGTAAATTAATAGTAATGCATGCAAATGACAGCGGTGCTCTCCAACTGGTGCTTTTTAATAAGAGGATGATGACTCAACATAAAATTAAATAGATATGCCCTTCGCAGAGGGAAGCAGAGATTTGCAGAGGTGCCAGAGCTTGGGTTTTGAAACAGAGATAAATAATATTTTGAGTGGCATACTTTCATTGTCAACATAAAAACCAACAGATCTCTATATCTTCCATGCTACACACATTATAGGCGGTTCCCAAACAGAATGGTAAAGTTTATACTCCCCCACCACCAACAAGTATCAATCCATGGCTTGCCCGAAACAACGGGTGCCTCCAACTAACAACGGTCCTGGGGGAGTTTGGTTTGCAATTATTTTGATTTGAGCATGGGACTGGGCATCCCGGTTACCGGCCATTTTCTCATGAGTGATGAGCGGAGTCCACTCATCGTGAGAATAACCCACCTAGCATGGAAGATATAGACAGCCCTAGTTGATACATGAGCTATTCGAGCATACAAAACAGAATTTTATTTGAAGGTTTAGAGTTTGGCACATACAAATTTACTTGGAACGGCAGGTAAATACCGCATATAGGAAGGTATGGTGGACTCATATGGAATAACTATGAGGTTTATGGAAGTGGATGCACAAGCAGTATTCCCGCTTAGTACAAGTGAAGGCTAGAAAGAGACTGGGAAGCGACCAACTAGAGAGCGACAACAGTCATGAACATGCATTAAGATTAATCAACAATGAGTGCAAGCATGAGTAGGATATAAATCACCATGAACATAAATATCGTGAAGGCTATGTTGATTTTGTTTCAACTACATGCGTGAACATGTGCCAAGTCAAGCCACTCAAATCATTCAAAGGAGGATACCACCCTATCATACCACATCACAACCATTTTAATAGCATGTTGGCACGCATGGTAAACCATTATAAACTCCTAGCAAATTAAGCATGTCATGAGCAACTACAATCTCTAATTGTCATTGCAAACATGTTTCATTCATAATAGGCTGAATCAGGAACGATGAACTAATCATATTTACAAAAACAAGATAGGTCGAGTTCATACCAGCTTCTCTCATCTCAATCAGTCCATCATATATCGTCATTATTGCCTTTCACTTGCACGACCGAACGGTGTGGATAATAATAATAGTGCACATGCATTGGACTAAGCTGGAATCTGCAAGCATTTAATACAAGGAGAAGACAAGGTAATATGGGCTCTTAGTTAAATCAACAACAATGCATATGAGAGCCACTCAACATTTTCATCATGGTCTTCTCCTCTCGACCCCCAAAGAAAAGAAAAGAAATAAAACTATTTACACGGGAAAGCACCCAACAAGCAAAAGAAGAACGAGAAATCTTTTTGGGTTTTCTTTTAATTATTACTACAGGCATGGAAAGTAAACTAGCTAAAAGTTACAACTAATTTTTTTGGTTTTTCTTAAGGTTTTTCAAACACACAAGAAGAAGGCTTAGAAAAGAAAATAAACTAGCATGGATAGTACAATGAAACAGTATGAGCACCGGCAACTAGAATGAGTGTGTGAACATGAATGTGATATCGGTGAGAAATACGTACTCCCCCAAGCTTAGGCTTTGGCCTAAGTTGGTCTATGCCCACGGCTGGCCTGGCGGATATCCAAAGTCGTAGCTGGGGTTGTACTGAGATGCAGGAGCTACTGCCTCAAGAGCTGCAGCTCGGAGGCGACCTGCTTCCATACTCCTCTCATACTCGTTCGCCTCCCCCTGGTTATAACATATCTCCTTTTTTCCTGAAAGTTACAGAAAGTAGGAGTAGGGAGAGCAATATGGACAGTGCGCCGTCTGTCAAAGATTAGTCGATACTGGAGGAACTTTTCATTCCTCTCAACATACTGATGGCGAACCATAGCATTATAATCTAGATAAGCAGGAGGCAACTCTATATCATTTTCATGTATGGGTACACCAAGATAATTAGCTACACGAGTTGCATAAATTCCACCAAACAAATCTCCGCTTGTACCGTTAAGATGCAGCCTTCATGCAACAATAGCCCCCAAGTTATATTGTTTATCTCCTAATACCGCACTCTTGAGGACACTAAGATCTGGAACGCACATGTGACAAGCCTCATCTTTACCGTTAATGCACCTACCTATAAAGAGAGCAAAATAATGTATGGAGGGGAAATGAATGCTCCCTATGGTAGCTTGTGTGATTTCTCTAGATTCCCCAACAGTGATACTAGCAAGAAAGTCTTTATATTCAGATTTGCGAGGTTCACTAACATTGCCCCACTGCGGGAGTTTACAAGCAGTATTAAAATATTCTAGGTCCATGGTATATGATTTATCATAAAGATCAAATAAAACAGTGTGAGAATTGCGCGAGGATGAGTATTTAAACCTCCTAAAAAAGGAATAAGTTAGGTAGCGGTATTGTAGGCACTTATCTGATACGAAGCCCTCAAGATAAGCGTTACGCACATACGCGTCAAATTCATTCTTGATGTCTGCCTGGACCATAAACTCTTCTGACGGCCATTCACAAGGCCACACTTGAGCTTCCCTCGGTGGTTTATCGTCCGACTCACGTATCGCGAGCCTTGGTCCTTGATTCCTTGAGAACCACCTTGGTACATTTTCCTAAACATTTTTCTTTCTCTGAAAAATTTCTGAAATTTTTAGTGACTCAAAATAAAAGTGAACAAAACTAAACAAGATTGATAGCAACTACTCCCATAAGTGCCTAAAGACTATATCATGCATTAGAACTACTTGGGACCATATAAATTTGACATGCAAGCTCAAGAACAGGGTCACCTTAGCAGCAAAAATTTACAATAAATAAAGCACTAGAACAAAAACTAATTGGACCATTGGAGGAGTCACATACCGAAGAACAATCCCCCAAAACAGTTTTGTGAATGGAGCTTTGAGCAAAGAGATCGAAAATGGCAGCAAGATGAGCTAGAACACAGGTTTGAGCTATGGGAGGATTTTTCTGGAGGAAGACGAAGTGAGTGGGTGCTGGAATAAGTGGAGGGGGTCCACGTGGGGTCCACGAGGCAGGGAGCGCACCCCAGGGGGTGGGCGCGCCCTGTGCCCTCGTGGCCAAATGGTGGGGCCCCTGGTGTGTTCTCAGTGCCAGATATTCTTAAATATTCAACAAAAATCATATTTCATTTTCAGGACGTTTGGAGAACTTTTATTTTCGGGGTATTTTTATTGGAAGGATAATTTAGAAAACAGACAGAAAATACTATTTTTGCTTTATTTAATCCAAATAACGGAAAGTAAAAGGAGGGTACAGAGAGCTGTGCTTTCAAACTTTATCCATCTCATGCTCATCAAAAGGAATCCACTAACAAGGTTGATCAAGTCTTGTTAAGAAACTCTTTCCGAATCGCATGAAACCGGAGAATTTTCGAATAACACTAAGTTACCTCAACGGGGATATGCATGTCCCCAACAATAAGAATATCATATTTCTCTTTGACAGTAGGAAGAGGAAATTCAAAACCTCCAATAACACTAATGGACTTGAGGTTGTTTCCTCGGAAAATGTACCGTATGCTCATTACCATTAACATGAAAAGTGACATTGCCTTTGTTGCAATCAATAACAGCCCCTGCAGTATTCAAAAAGGGTCAACCAAAGATAATCGACATACTATCGTCCTCGGGAATATCGAGAATAACAAAGTCCGTTAAAATAGTAACGTTTGCAACCACAACAGGCACATCCTCACAAATGCCGACAGGTATAGCAGTTGATTTACGGTCATTTGCAAAGATATTTCAGTAGGTGTCAACTTATTCAAATCAAGTCTACGATATAAAGAGAGAGGCATAACACTAACACCGGCTCCAAGATCACATAAAGCAGTTTTAACATAGTTTCTTTTAATGGAGCATGGTATAGTTGGTACTCCTGGATCTCCAAGTTTCTTTGGTATTCCACCCTTAAAAGTATAATTAGCAAGCATGGTGGAAATTTCAGCTTCCGGTATCTTTCTTTTGTTTGTAACAATATCTTTCATGTACTTAGCATAAGGATTCATTTTAAGCATATCAGTCAAACGCATATGTAAAAAGATAGGTCTAATCATTTCAGCAAAGCGCTCAAAATCCTCATCATCCTTTTTCTTGGATGGTTTAGGAGGGAAAGGCATGGGTTTCTGAACCCATGGTTCTCTTTCTTTACCGTGCTTCCTAGCAACGAAGTCTCTCTGATCATAATGTTGATTCTTTGATTGTGGGTTATCAAGATCAACAGCAGGTTCAATCTCTACATCGTTATTATTGCTAGGTTGAGCATCAACATGAACATCATCATTATCACTAGGTTCATGTTCATTACCAGATTGTGTTTCAGCATCAGAAATAGAAATATCACTGGGATTCTCAGGTGTGTCAACAACAGGTTCACTAGAAGCATGCAAAGTCCTGCCATTTTTCTTTTTCTTCTTTTTAGAAGGACTAGGTGCATCAGCACTAGTTCTCTGAGAATCTTGCTCAACTCTCTTAGGGTGGCCCTCAGGATACAAAGGTTCCTGAGTCATTTTAACCCCTCTAGTCATAACTCTAACAGCATTATCATTTTTCTTATTATTTAATTCATTGAGCAAATCATTTTGTGCTTTAAGAACTTGTTCTACTTGAGTGGTAACCATAGAAGCATGTTTACTAATAAGTTTAAGGTCACCTTTAACTCTAAATATAATCACTCAAGTGTTCAATCATATAAGCATTTCGTTTCAATTGTCTACCAACATAAGCACTAAAGTTTTATTGTTTAACAATAAAATTATCAAACTCATCCAAGCATTGGCTAGCAGACTTATTACGAGGGATATCACCTTCATCAAATCTATAGAGAGAATTTACCTTCCACTACTGCAGGATGCTGTTAACACGACACTACGATCAGAGACCCTTCGAGAAACTGTGTGCGATGCAATAATCGCAAACGGTGCTATATGAAAACCGTCAGAAATGTATAAAACGTTTGCGATGACGGATGCATCAAACACGGTTCAGGTTTTAGTTGCGTGTGCGGTGAAGGGCAAACGGTTCAGTTTAATGAACTGTTTGCAATGAGGAGGAACAAAAGAAACGGGCAGCCAGATGAAGGCGTGTGCGATACACATCATACGGTTCACTCGGATGAACTGTTTGTGATTAGGCAACACAAAAGAAACGGTCAGCCAGATCAAGGTGTGTGCGATGTACAGCATACGGTTCACTCGGATGAACTGTTTGTGATTAGGCAAGAGAACAGAAACGATTCAATATAACAAGATGTGTGTGATACGTGGCAAACAGGTCTGTAATCAGAAATGTGTGCGAAGACTGATAATAACGCAGACGACTGCTTCTAATAAGACGTATGTGTTGTGAGCAAACGATTGCTGGTATACAATTGTGAGTGATTGATGAAATCATCACCGATGGGTTCCATTGTTTAGTCCGTGTGCGATGTGATTTTCTTTGTCCGCACAACATCTACGCTCTGTCTAGAGAGCATCAACATATATACTTAAAAAGACAGCATTGCATAACCAAATTAAGCATACAATTACACAAGTGACTACACACATAACATTTCCACAGACCAAAGAAAGCAATTACATGCATACTAAAGTAGGAGAAACGAGGATCTAATCATCTACTTATTGTTGCGACGACGCTTGCCATTGCTCTGCTTCCGGCTGGATCCCTGGCCGTTTTGGGGAAGGAGGGACTTCCTCATGTCAACGATCCGCTTGTACATGTCGTAGCTCGTGTACGCCTCCTTGGCCGCGTACACGACGTGAGCTTTGTCGAGTTTCTCCATCCAGGCCAAGTTCCAGGCACACTTGTCCTTGTTGCACGAATTCTTCATGTCTCTGTAGTAGGGGTCGATGATGGCCTTGGCGAGGTGAACAAGTGAGTCCTTCTCATGCTCCTTGCTGCCCCTGATCTTGTATTGGCCCTGGATGTCGACAAGATTCTGGCAGGCGATGCCCGAATTCTCAAGCGCCTTTACATCGTTGGTGATGTCCACCGTAGCAAACATGTAGTGGGGGCTGTTGACAAACCTGGTGAAACGCTCACAAGGCCTTGTGGCCAGGCAGTAGTGGTAGACGAGGACGTGGTGGCGCATGCACATCTGGGCGACGGCGACCTTGGGACGAGACCCGGCACGAGCGCGGGTGTACTCGAGGTCGAACCCGACCACCTTATACTTCTCCTCGGCAAGCAACACCTCCATGATGTGGATGGAGTGCTCCGCCCAGACCGGGTCGTTGGTGTACACCACCGAGAGGTCCATGAACCTTTTGTGGGTGTCCACCACGGCACGCATGGTGAACTGCTGCTCGTCGCCGGCAGCCGCTCGGAGCGCCATTTGAGCCGCGCAGGATACCCTCTAAGAATTTCTCGTGGTGGGTGTGCTTCTTGCAATGGTGGTGCGCGATCGAAAGGTTGAAGAGACACAAGGGTAGGTTAAATGGCCGTTGTAATAAATGGGGGCCGACCGGCCTGTAATCGTCACGTCTTGTCACGGCGTTCATAGCAGAGGATTCTAGATTCCAGTGCATGCTTGACAACACCGCACCCCAGGCGTGGGCTCGAAGAGGCGCCAAATGTATTGTCGGTGAGCCTATTCCCGCGCTACTGCGCTGTTTACCGTGCAAGCTTCCTGCCCGACTAGTTTGGCCACGCGTCGGCTAGAAGAGGGACAAATCGTGAGCGTTTATTGGCAAAAAGCTTTGTAAAAATGAAGTGTGTGGAATGACTTCAGTCATAAGTTTACCCTTGGGTGATGAGGTCAAAGTTACACAGACGGGTGATGATGGACACTCAAGTGCGATAATTAATTCTGCGCTCTACAGTTCACACGGTGGAAGAAACCAACTGTGTGCAATAATGTCGAAGATCGCAGTCGAGTCAGCTATACAGATCGTGTGCTGTGAGATCGACAAGGTAAACTGATTCGAGAATGGTTAATAAAATATAAGACCATTGCATATTAAGGTCAAAATAGTGCTAGCAATATACGAGTCTCATACGATGCCATTTCAACGATTGTACCACAAAAGCTCGAAATGTTACAAGGTTCAAATTCCAGAGTTATATGGCTCACATTCGAAGATTACAAGGTTCAAACTAATATTAGAAATGAAATTCAGCTCATCAGCTGCAAACGCTCGCGTTGATGCGCTGAACATGGATATTAGAGTGGTTCAAACTAATATCACCGCTTCTAAGTCTGGCTTCAAAACCTCACAATTTTTGCAAAGGGGTCTGCCACTGAGAATTCATGTATGGGCTTGACTCGATGACTTCCGATTACTCTGTCATCTGAAGTTCCAAAATGAAATTCATAATTTTTGGAGCCTACTCCATTCTGCCGCAGGCGCCGGCGCTGATCAACAGACCATTCATTTTTGTGAAATAAATGTAGGGCAAACCTCATTTCCTTCAGTACCCTTGCTCTGAGAACAAAGAACCTGGCGAATATAATCTCCGGTAAGGTCCCTCGGTAGGAGTTTAAAGTAATTTCTGAGAGATGCAGATCTAGGCATTCGATGTGATTGTTATATTGTATCACAATATCCACCACCAGGCCTAATCTTATCTGCAAAAGAAGAAAACGTGTTAGTGCCTACATGCAGTTTTGAACATTACTACGGGCCTAGCTATTTGGTTTGCAGGATTTGTAAAATGCACTAACATGCCATCTACGATCTGACATGATTAACATGGGCATTTGATTACATTCTAGAAAAATGTAGCCTTCTTCACAAGAGGTTGGTGTGGATGAAAAGTTTCCTAAGAAAACTAGTACAGATGAATCCAAAGGAGAAATGCTTATTGAATGTAACCATATGGATCAAGCAACCAATATGGGGGGCATGTATGTACTGAAATCCTCCAAAAGAACCTTCAGAAATCGTAGTACATTGTCATTGTAAACTTGGAAAAAAGTGTCACAAATTGAACTCCCTTATGGTTAACATTTAACAGGAAAGGAAATCACCTCGATATATAGCTTCTCCAGGCACGGAAAGCGTCTCAGGAAACTGACAACTTGCTCCAGGTCGGGCCCGATAGATTCTAGTGCCAAGACCTTCACTGTGCGCAGTTTCGGGGTCAAGCTTGCCGGAATCATTTTCTGAATGAAAGACGAACAAACATCTTCAAAATTAGAAATAATGTTAATTTGTTGAAGGAGAGGTAGAAGGCGGCTGTTGTACTTGAATGTAACATCCCAAATTTTCAATTTGGAATGTTATACATAGCTCATCATATGCATATCATATTTTATTTGCATTTTGGTTTGATCCTTGAAATCCTAAGCAACTCAAGGACCCACGGAGAGAGTTGGGGATTTCATTTATTTTCATATTTGAATTTCCTCAAATTTGAAAAGAGGATCATTTTAGTTTTAACAATTTTTCTCTCCAAAATAATTCCAATATAAAAATAAATGAGAGGAGATGATATGACTTCTCCAAAATAAAAGAAATATTGGAGGAAAAATATTAAAATCAAATAAATAATTGTATTTGGATTTTATTGCTATTTTATTTGAATTAGAAAATATGCATTTTTCAAAATTGCGTTTTTAGGCCAGAAAAATGTTCACCTTGTTCTAAATATTTTATTTAGACGGTGAAAATTGTTTTTCGCATTTTTTAGAATTATTTTTATTTTTATTTAGGATTTTCCCTTTTTGGCGGAATTTATTTATTAAAAAAATGCTCCGCACCGAACTGGGCCGCAGCCCAGCCGCCCCGCTCGCGCCACCGCCTCCGCCTCCGCGCCGTGCCGTTGCCCCCTCCCCCAAGCTGCCGCCGCCCCCCTCCTTTAAATACCCCCTGCCGCCGCCCCTCTCCCCACCTAGCCCTGCACCGCCACCAGCGCCGCCGCAGACACCGCCCCACGCCGCCTGCTGCCGCTGCTGCCGTGCACCGCCGCCGCCCGCGCGCTGCGCCGCTGCCCCACCACCCCGCGCCGACGCCGCCACCTCGCCCGCCGCCCGTTGACCCGCGCCACCCCGCCTCGCCGAATCCCGACGCAGCCGCCTCCAGTTTACGCCCGCGAACCAGTAAAACCGCAAAAAGCCAGCGCCGTTTTTCTTAAAACCCTAGATCGGTTCTTTTTAGATCGGTTTTCTCGGTTTTCTTCGGTTAGTTCTATTTTACGAACGTTCGTTCGTTTAGTTCTTATAACGAACGAATTCGTTCGTTTGCCTCTGTTAGCGTACGTTCGCGCCGTAGTCTTTTTCTTTTTATTTTATTTTCGGCCAGGGACGTATCCGCGATTATTTTTATCGCAGATTAGCCCCTGATCTTCAAACCCTCGCAACTTTTTAACCGTTCGTCCAAATCCAGTGAAACCAACGCCAAAATCTTCATCTCGAACCCCTCTTTCCAGTTAAATAACTTGAACATGATTTTGATAATTTAAAATTTGGTTTCAAGCAGATTTGAATTCGAATTTCTTTTGATCGTAGTTTGAGTTTTGTAGCTCTGATTTGATTGATTCTTTTTGCAAATCGAAGCACTTCAGTTGAACTTTCAGATTTGGACTTTCACATCTGAGTTTTACCCTTGCATCTATGCTTGAGTGCTTATGTATGCTATTGTTTGTTAGCGATAGAGTTTCCGGAGTGCGAGGCGTGCTACTACGAGTCTCTAGGGTTTGCGGATCATCAGCAAGGCAAGTAACACATTGATCATACTTCTTTACTTCCTAGTTTTTATGCATTAGTTCCAATCCTCACACATTGCATGAGTAGGATCTGTTTAACATGTGGGTTTGGGAAGTAGATGATGAGGTAGAACCTATTGCCCTTTTATATCAAACCTTTGGGAGTTACTTCTACGTTATGCTTATACCACTATGTTATGCTCGTAGACGTCGTTTGGTTTGAGTGTATCCATGACAGATGTGAGATTGTTAATTAATGGTTAACTTAAGGTGGCTACTTAAATACACATCTGGGTGGATTGGTTGCGGGCACCTGGAGAATCCAGTGTTGTCCTAGGATATCCCGGAGTACCCGTGTGATCATCCTACGGTTCGCCGCCCAGGCTTAAAGGGATCATAAGATTATTCATGCTAGAAACTTCCGTGTGCGGCCTCAAGCCATTGTGGGCTCTGGTATAGTTGAGTATGTTGTGTGACCTCTTTCAGTGGTAGGCTAGCGGATGTAGGGGATGTATGTGGTACTGTCTACCCAGAGTAAAGAGTTAACGCTTCTGAAAGACTGTGTCTCGATCATCCATCTCTCAAACGTCATGTAGTGCAAGAAATTCAATGGAGGAGATCGAGTCTTGTGGGGAAAAGTGCGCAAACCTCTGCAGAGTGTACAAACTAATCATGGTTAGCCGTGTCCCCGGTTATGGACATCTTGAGTATCTGGTTCTTGGATTATCATGTTGATCTCATCACTTTAAATTAATTTGTTGGGTTATTAATACTGCTTAATTGGGATTGAGTTGGAGGAACCTTCTCAATGTTTAACAACTACCATGATAGTTAAACAAAATATATTCCTTTGTTGTAGGAAAAAATTGTCTTTTCGCAAAAACATGTTAACCATAGAGCCTCCACCAGCCATATATGCATGTAGTGATAGCATTTACCTGTTTATTGTTCTATTGTGTTACCTTGCTAGCATATTCCATGTGCTGACCCGTTTCGGGCTGTAACATATCATGTTGCAGACTTTTCAGACGAAGAGTAAGGTGCGCTAGGTCGTTGTCGTGCACTCAGCTATGCCGTTGGAGTTGATGGACTCATTCACCTTTGATGCTTCCGCAGTTATCTTATTTAGTTGGCCTTAAGCCATATTATAGTAATAAGTTATCTTTTGAGACATTCGATGTAATAAGTGTGTGATTGCACTCTGTTATAAATCCTTCAAGTACTGTGTTTGTCAGCATTACCGATCCAGGGATGGCACTTATGCACAGAGATTTGACCGTCTGAGGTCGGATCGCTACACTGAACGGGTGTGGATCCAATAACAAGTTCGAAGTATTTGTCAGACGAGTAGCCCACCACTGTCAATTTCGGCGCAGAAATGACATTGATTCTTGTTGGACCTTCTTGATCAACTACAAGTAATCTCTCAAGTGCAGGTGTGTCCTGGATGACCATACCGTGGTCCACCTTTTGTGATGTCTTCCTGCCGCACCAGCAACACATATAAATAGTCCGGAGAGTCATGGAGGTGATGTGGAAGGTACTCAACCCATTGATCGCCTGAAGACGAAGGTACTCGAGTGCAGTATAGCCACGGGGCGGGCGCTCCATGTCACCCTTTGAGAGGCAGACGGCGACGAGCTCGAGGTGCTTCAGTCGTGGTAGAATAAGAGCAGGCGCGTCATTAAGGGGCGGCAAATGGCAGTTCCTGAACTTGGCGACGCGCAGCGTGGGCGCGAGGCGGAGTGCGGACGTTGGCAACGACCGCATATGCCCATCATCAAAAGTGAGCTCCTCGAGCTGATCTAGGGCGGGGGAACGGAACCAGTCGTCAAGCTTGGCTCGGTCCTTGCCGTTGGAACGGAACTTGCCCATTCTAAGGCCTTTGGTTGGGCCAAGGTGAATGCCGAGGATCTTGGAGAACGCATCCAAGCTTTTGCGATAGCCATGGCAGAGCTCGTGGGTGTCGATGAGGTCGAGAGGGCTGGAGATCCATAGGGGGCGCCACCGCCGGGAAAGGAGGGTTGTCCGCGCCCCATATTTGACTGGGAGGAGGGAGATGATGACTCTCAACATATCATCGGGGAGGCTGCTGATTAAGTCTAGGCCTGCTGGAGTCGCTTGCGGTTCTAGCTCGCCCCGCCTCCGCTTGTTGGCAGCCCCGTTCTCCACCTCCGGAGTCTCCTTGTCAGCGGCGCTTTCTGATAGAAATGGGAGTACAGGGAATATTTAGTTAAAACAGGGCAATAGAAAAGTGTATTGGTAACTAGAAGTTATTAGGTAGGAATATAGTAAGATAAGGGAATAACAATTGGTTGCTTAAATACTACACAATTCATTTGACATTGCTGGGTAAGTCAACATATGCAGATAGTTGAAAAGAAAACTTACTTCGAACAAAGTCTGGACGGATGATTTTGTCGGGGAAGTTAGCATATATCTCATGACCAGGCCCTTCTATGTGCAGTGCAATTTTAGTGCCAGCTTTCAGTACATAAAACTTTGCAATTTCATTCCAAAAGCCAGTGCCAAAATAGGAGTCACCACGTTCATCAAGTCTTACAGTAGCAACGATTGTAAATCCATGGTTTGTGTGCAGTATGACATTCGTGGAGCCTTGATGTATGTAAAGGGAAAAATTGTGCACTACATAATCTGTTGCATAGCGAGGGATGTCCTGCAGAAAATGGTAGGATTGTTAAAGAAAATATGGTAACATGCAAATATGGGCCCAAATTGAAAGAACTGTACAGCAGTTGAAATCGAAGGACAAAAGTCTATAATTAAACAGATAGGGTAAACATGATGTCATGGAAATATGAGAGTAATCGAAAGAACAATACATCATTAATTTGCCTAATATAGAAAGAAGAGGGGGAAAATCCCCTTTGACGTATATGGTGCATGTGGCACCTTTTATCCAAATGTAGCAATATTTAGAATATGTTCAGGAAAGTAGGCCATGCCAACCGATTTAGGGTGAGATTGAACATACCGCGCGCGTCCTCAAGTTATCTGGTACGATGAGATGGAATCTCTGGCGGCGGTCGCCAAGTCCTGAAGTGTCGGCGCACTGTACATTCTATGAATGAAAGAAAACCCTCAAATCAGCTCGAATAAAAATGAATTCACGGCGATTTCCGCCGGGTGATTAAAGGAGGCAGATGAACTGGGATAAGAGATGAGATAATATCTCGTTAAATTAGTTACCTTGTCGTCCATGAGAAAGAACCCTCAGTACGGCAGATTCCCCAACCGAGCGGAGCTGGGTCGACCGCGAGCAGCGTCGAGAAAGTCGATGGCGATAGGCGGCGGCAAGCGGAAGTGGCAAAATGCGGTGGGCTTTGCCGGCAGCCTGGCGGTGGCGGCAGGCGTCGAGCTAAGTGTTTACTGCCACGATAGGCGGTGCCATGGCATAGAGGCGGAGGAGCTTGTGTAGGTGTGAATGGGGATCGTACCGGAGGGGCCGAGCGGGTGGCGGGCGGGGTGAGGGTTTTTGTGACGTGGGGATGGTGAGGGTTTTCTTTTTTCTTTTTTGAATTGGGTGGTGAGGGTTTTCTGTCCCACAAAGAATTTTGGGGGCGACGGTTTGCTAGAGCGAACCGTGTGTGATTGACGCAGCAGGAAAAATGATAGTCATTGCACACGGTTCCAATTTTGGGAACCGTGAGTGATTGACGTACTACCTCCGTCCTGGTTTATTGGTCCCCTGTTGTAATTTTTACCAAAATTTGGCGAAATATTTATCATACTCAGACATAGATAATAAGCGTACACGTACATAAGCATAGTTCAACCATAAGTACATAGTTCAACCGTCATTAAGCATACTCAAGTGTACATAGTTCGATCCATCCCACATCTCATCTCACATGCGGCCGGCACGATCCTGAAGCTTCTCCAGGTACTCGGCGTACGCGCCGTGCGCCACCCTGCGAGAATACTTCTGCTTGAAGGAGCCAACGGCCCGTCCTCTTGCATGCGCCAGAACACTTAGATACGCGTCATGAATCTTGTGGTTGCAAAATGGGCATCCATAGCCGTCGTTCCAGGTCCTAATACGCCTGTTATGCATTCCCGCATAAAGCTCCCTCAGGATTCGCCTCTTGTACCTCCTCTGGGCATCTTCATCCTCGCTGTCCACATCGTCAGACAGCACCTATACATATAGTAAAACAAATTTGGCATCAAATCACTGATTACATGCCGTGAAGTAGGATTAGGAATTTATGGCTATTTATTTATACATATTTAGAGATTATGGTTCGATTTTTAAGCACAGTCGTCTATGTACAGACCAATCTTGAAGAAAATAATGGCACAAACATATGTAGGTCATTCAAAATCAATTGTCAAGTCCTGGCTAGGAATTATTAGCATGAACACTAACCCTAGTCGGATTACTAGCAGAAATCATTTGCACAGATGAAACAACTAATCACTTATCACCTGTACCATTCAAACAATTAATACACTACACGGATCTAACGAAACTTGCTCAGATTTCATGGATTGGGAGAACATAACCACATGATTTCTATTCCAAAAAGGGGGAGGCAGGAGTAACCAGAGAAACCCTATGATCTATTTGACACATAAATGGGTATAGATGACTAACCAGCTGTCCCCGTCGTCGGAGTCATCGCTGGAGTGGTCGTCGGAGTCGTCGCCAGAGTGGTCATCGGAGTCGGTGTGGAACTCCGCCTCCGGTTGTGGAAGCTCGACGCCGTCGATAATGTCAGGGTGCAGCGATAACTCGCCGGTGGTGATGGCAACCTCTGTCTCCATCTCCACGCCGTGCTCCGGTGCATTAGCAGCCCCGGCGTCGCCACTCCCTCCGATGGGGCGCTTCGGCGGCATCCTCATACACTGATGGCTTTGAGGACTGAGATCGGCGTCGAGGATGCAAGCGGAGAGAGAGGATTGTGTGTGCGTAGCAAGGATGGGGGTGCGGCCGCTCGGGCGCACCGTTAATATCGAGTAATGGGAGTTGTGGGAGAGAGGCGGGCGGCGGTCAAACCGATGGCTCGCCTCCCGGTGAGCCTGCGCACCGGACTGTTGGCATGCCTACCAAAGTTTCACACAGCTACTCGCACACCTCCCGATGACACTGCGCAGCGACCACGCCTCCGTCAATTCACACACCTGCATGCACGCCTCCCCGTCTGCCTGCGCGACGGACTGGTCGCATGCGTCCCATCAACTCACGCCTGTTCGCACGCCACACGGGTCGCGCGGCGGCACGTATATTGTTTTTCTATTTGGATGATTAATGCTGCCGCTTTATTGCTTAACCGAAGCATGGCATGTATTCATTGTTGGTCTAGCGCTCACGGTTCGAATAAATAATCCGTTTGGGATATTGGTTCCCAATTATTAATAATCTCTCGTCTGTAATTAGATAAAGATTACATCAAAACTGGTCTCAAATTTGACAAAAAAAGTACAATGCCACTTTGTATTGGTGTCCATATGACAACACGATAAGTTTCATGAACTTCAAATAAGTTTTGGATGTACTAGAATTTAAAAATCAAGATTCTCAATGTTTGAAATTTGTTGCACGGGGAGTAAACATGCACCCAGTGAGACACATGTGTTTTTGCAATCCATTTAGGTGCACTGTCACGTGTGCATGTAGCTCAAATTTGATTTTTGCACATTATACCCATAGAAAATCAATCAATCAATGTACTAAAACGTCTTAATGATCTCTGTGATTTTTTTGAAATTAAAACGTCCCTCCTTTGGTAACATGTATGTTCACCGCGGGATAATTAATTTAACATGCATCGTAGTTGCGGTGGATTCGCGGTGTGTGTGTGGGTGTGTGCGTCTGGGGGTGGCGGGTGGCTCGCAGTACACTACGAGTTGTGAGCCACCGTGTGGGTTGGCCGTTTTGTTAGGCAGGCTGGTGCCACATCAGAGTCGTGAAATCGTTATTTAAAACATTACACAACCCTTTCATACATAAATGTTTTGGCCACATGCAGTCGATGGTTGTCCTACACGACACTCGATACTCGCGTGTGACGCTTTCTGTGGGCCCGCGAGGTCGTCGTCCATCACTTTGACGAACAGCCGGCAGTGAGGTTAATTTGACCAGCAAGGTAGAATCTTTTTTGTTTGTGTTATGGTGGTATATAGTACGCGTCGAAGAGGTGGGAGGGGACTAGCATATATACTATACGTATGCGTCCGTGAACAAGTACACCTCACTCAGTGTCGGGACTTTTTGGTTACCGAGGCACGTGCCACATCAAAATTGTGAAATTGGTTATTCAAACATCACACAACACCTTTTTGGGCCACATGCATATATATCCTAGCTAGGACACTCACGTGTGACGCTTCCATCTGTGGGCCCACGAGGCCATCGTCGATGCATGCATGCATGCATCACTTTGACCTACATCGGGAGAGGTTAATTAATTTCACCATCGATGAGGATTCTTTTGGGTTGTACATATATTACGGCAGGAGCATATAGTATGCGGTGAAGAGGGGGGAAGGGGACCATCATATGTAGTACGCTTGATATGAACCTCGCTCTGTGTGGGTGCATGGTTTACGGTTTTTGAGGCATGTGGCACATCAAAGTTGTGCATTTTGGGTATTCAACATATATATGTTTGGCCCACATGCAAAGCGGTGGTGGTTGTCCTCTCGCACCCACTTAAGCGGTTATCAGCGATATCGATGCTTTCCATCTGTGGGCCCGCTTGGTCCATCACTTCTTTTTGCCTGACAACAAGAGAGGTTAATTTGACTTAGGAGGGGATTATTATTTTTGCTCTGGGATGACATGCATGATACACTTTGAGCACACACACATGCATGTGTACGCATGAATCCCTCCCATCGAGTCGAAGTGGCTAGTACAACGACACCATCATGAACCGATCTCGCTCTGTGTGGGGAGCTAGTGTACGATTTTTGACACACGCGCCAGATCAATGTTGTGTATTCAAACATGCATGCACGCATCACCTCCATACATATGCATGTAGTGGTTGCCTTCGAACGATACACTCCCTCGCGTGGTTATCGGCGACAAGCCTATATATTCGTGGGCCCGCGTGGACATCCATGATCACCTTGACCAACAACAAGATAGGTTACCATGGCGGATTCTTCATTTGGTTCGTGTTATCGTAGTATAGGTCATGGTGAGATTCAGACCTAATTAAGTTTGAGCGCATATACTATGCACGCATGCATGCATATATGAATCCCCGTCGTTGGCTTGAAGTGTGGTGTAACATACATATGCATTGTCAACCTAACGCTCACTCAGTGTGTGGATTTCTAGTTCGAAATCACGGTACCACATCAAAGTTGTTCATTGTTACTCAAAAACACACCTCTCCATACATATGTTTGGGCTGCACGCATGCAGTGGTTGTCTTCGGGGACTAGCTACTTGCGTGATTATTGGCGAGCTAGCCCATCTCCGGGGTCGCATGGACGGCCATCACTTTGACCAACAACAAGAGAGAGGTTGTACGACCAAGGTGGATTATTCTTGGTCCGTTTTATGATCCATCTTGGTGAGATATATGCCTCTCTGGCCCGCCGACTGAAAGTGTGTGTGTGGGGGGGGGGGGGTTGCTACATCGCACTTTGCTAGGTGAACCTCGGTTGGGGGGCATGCATTCATGGCTTAATTGGGATTCCCTTTGTGGCGACACGAGGGGGTGGGGGGCTGCTAGCTACTTCGCACTTTGCTAGGTGAACCTCGGTTGGGGGGGAGGGGGCATGCTCATAGCTTAGGATTCCCTTCGTGCTGACACGAGGGGGGCTGCTAGCTACTTCGCACTTTGCTAGGTGAACCTCGGTTGGGGGGGGGCATGTGCATTCATAGCTTAGGATTCCCTTCGTGTCGACATGAGGGAGGGGTGGCTGCTAGCTACTTCGCACTTTGCTAGGGTGAACCTCGGTTGGGGGAAGGGCATGCATTCATAGCTTAGGATTCCCTTCGTGCCGACACGAGGGAGGGGGTCTGCTAGCTACTTCGCACTTTGCTACGTGAACCTTGGTTGGGGGGCATGTGCATTCATAGCTTAGGATTCCCTTCGTGCCGACACGAGGGAGGGGTGGCTGCTAGCTACTTCGCACTTTGCTAGGGTGAACCTCGGTTGGGGGGAGGGCATGCATTCATAGCTTAGCTAGGATTCCCTTCGTGCCGATACGAGGGAGGGGGGCTGCTAGCTACTTCGCACTTTGCTAGGTGAACCTCGGTTGGGGGGGCATGCATTCATAGCTTAGGAATCCCTTCGTGCCGACATGAGGGAGGGGGCTGCTAGCTCTACTTCACACTTTGCTAGGTGAACCTCGGTTGGGGGCCATGCATTCATAGCTTAGGATTCCCTTCGTGCCGACACGAGGGAGGGGGGCTGCTAGCTACTTTGCACTTTGCTACGGTGAACTCGGTTGGGGGTGGCATGCATTCATATATAGCTTAGGATTCCCTTCGTGCCGACACGAGGGAGGAGGGGGGCTTCTAGCTACTTCGCACTTTGCTAGGTGAACCTCGGTTGAGGGGGAGGGGGCATGCATTCATAGCTTAGGATTCCCTTTGTGCCGACACGAGGCGGGTGGGGGCAAGCAATACCGTGCGCTTTGTGAGAGAGGTGCCACATCAAAGTTGCATTTGGTATTTAAAAATCAAACCACCCTTTTGATACATAAATTTGGTCCACATGCAAGTGTGTTCGTGTGCTGACCCTCTCCCGCGTCATTTTTCGCCAAATTTATGAACATTAGACAAGTCGGATGACGCAACAGACACGGTTCACTCAAACTAACCGTGTGCCACGCCGGTGCACCTGTCACGCAGACATCCGCACAGTACATTGGGCTCCACGAGGCTCCCCCTCTCAAAAATATCTGCCCGCTTCGAGGGTTTTTCTGTTTCACGGTTGTTATCTCCGGACCTTGTGCGATGTTTCTTGTCCCAATCCCGCCTGCATCGAAAATATCTGCCCGCCTCGAGGGTTTTTCTTTTTCATAACACATGGTTGTTATCTCCGAACCATGTGCGATGCACTATCATCAAAATTTTCAATAGCCCGGCATTTCACTCCCGCGTAGTAAAATTTTCAGTACCCGCATCATTTCCTCAAACACCCCGCGCCCCCCCCCTCCACACACACACCAAAACCTCCTCGGGCGTGCGCGCGCGCGCACACACACACACACACACCCTCGCTCGAAACCCTAGCAAAGTCCCCGCCGCCGCTGCCGCCGCCGCCGCAAGGCCTCCATTGTCAACATCTGCCGGTTTGCCCGTGCAGCTTACCCACCGATCTCCATACCCAGGCCGCCCTGAGTTTCTTAGATGACGCCTGCCAAACGCCCCCTTTCCCATAGATCCCCATCCCAATCCCCATCCCCCACTCCAGAGCGTCGCAGCCTAAGCCCGGCTACGCTTCCCATGGAGCTCGAGGAGCGGCTGGCCCAAAAGAGGTGTATAGCGGTCTCTTCGCCCGACGTCACCGAGGAAGCTGACGACCATTACTGGCGGCAGACACTCAAGCAGCGGGCTAGAGTATGCGGGCATGTCTTGTCCGCCGGCTACGACATCGAGGTCATCGACAGCGATGCCCTAAGGCGGGCTGTGTCACAGGTTAAGTGGCCCACCCCAACCGCTCATCCATGGCCCCGCCGCTGATCTCCTCTGGCTCGCTGTCAACAATTTGCCATTCTACATCGCCATCGAGCCCCTTTTGTCATTTCTGAAGGACACATTCTGCGACGCTGGCTTGGGATCCATAGCTTTCAAGTCAGACCTCATCGACGGCGACCACGAGGAGGGCACCCACTCCGACTCTTCCAAGGGGAAAGAGCCCATCTTCTCGTCCAAGGGGAAAGCGCCCGTCTGTGACATCAGGGAGGGCACCCTACAGTCGTGCTCTTCCAAGGGGAAGGAGCCCATCTGCGACAACATGGAGCACATCCAGGGTCCGTGCTCTTCCCACGGGAACGAGCCCATCTGTGACAAGTGAGGAAACCCATGATTTGTTTATTTCAGTTGTTCACAATGTGATGCTCTATATGTGCAATTATTTATTGTGCAGTAAATTTCATCAATCCAGTTTTAAACATACCGATAGGAATGCATATATTTGCTTGTTGTTAAGCCTGTTATAGCTAGCATATGCCTCTTTTAAAGTTTTTTGATTGTTCGGTTGTTTGTAGTTAGCATATGTCCAGTTTCAAATGCTATCTTTGGTTGTTCGTAGTATGCCTTGTTTATTCCAGTTATTCACAACGTGATGTTCTATATGTGCAAGTATGAACTGTGCAGTTCAATTTCATCAGTACCAGTTTCAACAATACCACTATGAATGGCTACATTTGGTTGCTGCATCTTGTAGTTAACACGCCTTTCCATTTTTATTTAACCATAACCAGTCTACTTAGACCGGCACAATACCAGTTTGAATGACCATGTTTGCTTGTTGTTAAATGTTAGGCCTGTTGCAGTTAGCACACCTTTCCACTTGTTTTGCTTTACTAGCGTGCTTAAACCTGCACACTGAAGCTATCTTTTGGAGATTATTTTGTCTGCCATGTGTAATTTTGGTTGATGTTTAGCCTGTTGTGCTTAACATGCTTCTTGATGTACCTACACAGGACAATTTTGGGAACGACTGCTATTTTCCATCGAGGTTAGTTTCATCCCATGGCTTATATCTGCTCACTGTTCAGGATATCCGTAGCTGGTACCATATAGGCCGGCGGCTGATAAGGGACTAATCGGTGAATCGGACTTTTAACTGAATATATCTGCAACCCATTTTTCCTTAGGTTAACTAGGGCCATATGTAATATATCTGAGGCTACATAGCAACATGCACTGTACTTAATGTCTAAATATGCAATCCTAGGCTACATAGCAACAAGGAAGAGTGTTACATTAATGTTCTAATGATGTCTAGATATATGTAGAAGAGCAGCAGCAACAACAACAACAACACAACCCTGTTTGGATACTCAACTTAGCTAGAGGTTAGAGTTAGTTTCTAGCTCATTACTAACCCTGAACTAACTCCATCCAAAGAGTTGTTTGGATGGCAGGGTTAGATTGACAATAAATGCACTAGGAGAACTAGCTCCAATTAGCACCTCTTGGGTTGGATACTAGTTTTTTTGGGTGGGTTATAGATGCAACTAGCTCAAACTAGCCCTCATGTTTAGATATACTTTAGGGCTATTTGAGCCCGAACTAGCTCAAACTAACTGTAACCCGTGGATACAACAGCAGATAATTTGTAAGAATGAACTAAACTCCTTCCGGCCCATAATATAAGATGTTAATTCATCTAATATGTGAGTATATTGGATGTTATAAGATACTCCCTCCGTTCCTAAATATTTGTCTTTTTAGAGATTTCAAATGGACTACCACATACGGATGTATATAGACATATTATAAAAGAGTGTTGTACTGCATCATTGTGCAATTGTTGTTTAGCTTCTAATATTAACTTGGTGCTTTTAGGTACATATGTCATTGGTAAAGATCCGTGTTTCGACCCTTTCTGCATATGGGGCAATGAGATATCGATGAACCAGCATCAAGTGAGGAAGCTGATAAAGATTGTTAGTAAAATGGGTCCAAAGATGGCAATTAAACTATTTGTTTACACTTTATCCAAGACAACAGCGAACTGCAGGATGGTAAGTACGAACTCTGCAGCCTTCTTTTTACTGCCCATAATGAGTTGTGTTAGATGACAATGTCTGAAATCTTATTCCTTTGCAGTGGTTGCCAAAGTAGATTACTCAAGATTACCTCTCAAACTACATGATTGGTGGGCATGCAAAGGTTAAAGTATTTCTACCAGAACACGATGATTATCGAGATGTTTTCATGAAGACCGTGAAGGATGGGCGGTCGGCCATCACAAGGGGTTGGACTAGAGTCGCGTGTGCCTTCTGCATGGAGGAGGGCACAATATGGGCATTCCGCTTCACCTTGTTCAGTAACCAGAATATATTCCGCCTCTTTCTTTACCGTCTTTAATAGTACAAGTATACAACTATGGTTCATCATTCTTTATTTGGTTCTTATGTAATTCTTGAACATATGTACCTATGAACCGAATAATGCATTGGTTGTTTGAACCTGATGGATATGAATAAAGCTGTAGCATACATTCAAATTCAAATCCAAATCCGGTACAATTTGGAAAAGCTGCAATTAAATTACGGTGAAATTATGCTCTCCAGGTTGTTACGGTACACACGGTTGGTAAAACACAAACGTTTGTGATATGCACCATAATCTGAGATGGTTCACAGAGAGGAAACATGTGCAAGCATGCACACAGTTGCCGTTTGCAAAGCGTGTGCAATGTCAGACAATATCACAAACGGTGCGGGCAAACTAAACGTTTGTGTTAGTTGCCTTATCGTACATGATTCGCAACCATGAACTATTTCTGATGAAGTATGCATCGTAAACGTTGCACCACAGAATAGCGTGTGTGATAGTTGTCGTGTACGACGATGTTACGACGGTCCGACGTTTCGTAATCTTGTCTGACACTCGTACGACGATTAGCTAATCTTCTTAACGGTTAACCGTTTGTGATGGGCCGCGCATCATACACGTTCTATAATAGTGAACCGTTTGTGATGGGCCACGCATCATAAATGTAGCACCACAGAATACCGACTGCGATGGCAATGCGAGCAGAAACGAGTAGGAGTACTGTAGGGGCCCTATCCCCGACGGTTTCTGGGTCATCTGGGAAGGACCCCCCTATCGCCCACACTCACTTGGCGACGGTTCCAAATGCCGTCGCGGAAAGGGGTTTTAAACCATTTGTTTAGGACTGACACGCACCAGTGTTTACCTGTGTCGGGTTATCAAGACCATGTATTTCTTCACTAGGTGGTAAATTCTTAACATCTTTAGCTTTAATACCCTTTTCTTTCATAGATTTCTTTGCCTCTTGCATATCTTCAGGACTGAGAAATAAAATACCCCTTTTCTTCGGAGTTGTCTTAGGAGTTGGTTCAGGAAGTGTCCAATCATTATCATTGCTCAATATATTATTCAATAGCAATTCAGCTTGCTCAACAGTTCTTTCCGTGAAAACACAACCAGCACAACTATCCAGGTGGTCTCTGGAAGCATCGGTTAGTCCATTATAAAAGATATCAAGTATTTCATTTTTCTTGAGAGGATGATCAGCCAAAGCATTAAGTAATTGGATAAGCCTCCCCCAAGCTTGTGGGAGATTCTCTTCTTCAATTTGCACAAAATTATATATTTCCCTTAAGGCAGCTTGTTTCTTATGAGCGGGGAAATATTTAGCAGAGAAGTAATAAATCATATCTTGGGGACTACGCACACAACCAGGAGAAAGAGAATTAAACCATGTTTTAGCATCACCCTTTAATGAGAACGGAAATAACTTAACGATATAGTAGTAACGAATTTTTTCCTCGTGAGTGAATAGGGTGGCTATATCATTCAATTTAGTAAGATGTGCCACAACAGTTTCAGATTCATAGCCATAAAAAGGATCAGATTCGACCAAAGTGATTAACTCAGGATCGACAGAGAAATCATAATCCTTATCAGAAATACAAATAGGTGAAGTAGCAAAAGCAGGGTCATATTTCATTCTAGCATTCAAAGACTTTTCTTTCAGCTTAACTAACAGTTTCTTAAGATCAGACCTATCTTTGCAAGCAAAAAGGTCTCTAGCAGTTTCTTCATCCATAACATAACCCTCAGGCACATCAGGCAATTCATATCTAGGGGGAGAATCTTCATCATCACTTTCATCAATATTATCTGTTTCAATAATTTCATTCTCTCTAACCCTAGCAAGTTGTTCATCAAGAAATTCACCTAATGGCACAGTATTATTAAGCATAGAAGTAGTTTCATCATAAGCATCATGCATAGCAGAAGTGGCATCATCAATAACATGCGACATGTCAGAATCAATAGCAGGAGTAGGTTTAGGTGTCGTAAGTTTACTCAAAACAGAAGGAGAATCAAGTGCAGAGCTAGATGGCAGTTTCTTACCTCCCCTCGTAGTTGAGGGATAAATCTTGGTTCTTTTGTCTTTCAAGTTCCTCATAGTGATCAACAGATATAAATCCCAAGTGACTCAAAGAATAGAGCTATGCTCCCCGGCAACAACGCCAGAAAATAGTCTTGATAACCCACAAGTATAAGGGATCGCAACAGTTTTCGAGGGTAGAGTATTCAACCCAAATTTATTGATTCGACACAAGGGGAGCCAAAGAATATACTCAAGTATTAGCAGCTGAGTTGTCAATTCAACCACACCTGAAAGACTTAATATCTGCAGGAAAGTATTTAGTAACAAAGTAGCATGGAAGTAACGGTAACGGTGGCAAAAGTAACAATAGCAGTTTTTGTAGTAATCGTAACAGTGGCAACAGAAAAGTAACTAAGCAAAGATCAATATGTGAAAATCTCGTAGGCAATGTATCAATGATGGATAACTATGTCGGATGCAATTCCTCATGCAACAGTTATAACATAGGGTGACACAGAACTAGCTCCAGTTCATCAATGTAATGTAGGCATGTATTTCGAATATAGTCATACGTGCTTATGGAAAAGAACTTGCATGACATCTTTTGTCCTACCCTCCCGTGGCAGCGGGGTCCTATTCGAAACTAAGGGATATTAAGGCCTCCTTTTAATAGAGTACCAGACGAAAGCATTAACACTTAGTGAATACATGAACTCCGCAAACTACGGTCATCACCGGGAGTGGTCCCGATTATTGTCACTTCGGGGTTGCCGGATCATAACACATAGTAGGTGACTATTGACTTGCAAGATAGGATCAAGAACTCACATATATTCATGAAAACATAATAGGTTCAGATCTGAATTCATGGCACTCGGGCCCTAGTGGCAAGCATTAAGCATAGCAAAGTCATAGCAACATCAATCTCAGAACATAATGGATACTAGGGATCAAACCCTAACAAAACTAACTCGATTACATGATAAATCTCATCCAACCCATCACCATCCAGCAAGCGTATGATGGGATTACACACGCATAGCGGTGAGCATCATGAAATTGGTGATGGTGGATGGTTGATGATGATGACGGCGACGGATTCCCCTCTCCGAAGCCCCGAACGGACTCCAGGACAGCCCTCCCCAGAGAGATCAGGGCTTGGCGGCGGCTCCATATCGTAAAATGCGATGAATCCTTATCTCATATTTTTTTCTCCCCGAACGTAAATATATGGAGTTGGAGTTGAGGTCGGTGGAGTCCCAGGGGGCCCATGAGGCAGGGGCGCGCCCTGCACCCTCGTGGACAGGGTGTGGGCCCCCTGATGCTGATTCTTTCGCCAGTATTTTTTATTATTTCCAAAATGTATCTCCGTGGATTTTTAAGTCATTCCGAGAACTTTTGTTGCTGCTCAAAAATAACACCATGGCAATTCTGCTGAAAACAGCGTCAGTCCGGGTTAGTTCCATTCAAATCATGCAAATTAGAGTCCAAAACAAGGGCAAAAGTGTTTGGAAAAGTAGATACGTTGGAGACGTATCAGTGCAGTAGGTTGAGGGGCAATTAATTGTGGTTTCGAACAAGGTGAAGATACCCCAAACAAACCCCTCAAAGGATTGTTTTCCATAGTAGCAAGTGACAATAAATTTCAGCACACTATATAAATGTTTCCTTACCAAATTCCACTTACCAAAGGCGCTTCACTCCCCGGTGACGGCGCCATAAAATAGCCTTGATGACCCACAAGTATAGGGGATCAATTGTAGCTCTTTTCGATAAGTAAGAGTGTCGAACTCAACGAGGAACAGAAGGGAATGACAAGTAGTTTTCAGTAAGGTAATGTCTGCAAGTGCTGAAATTGTAAGTAGCGGAGTAGTTTGATAGCAAGATAATTTGTAACGAGCAAGTAATGATAATTGTAACAAGTGTGTAGCAAGGTAGCCCAATCCTTTTGAGGCAAAGGACAGGCCAAAACATTCTCTTATGATAATCAAAGTGTTCTTGAGGATACACGGGAATTTCATCTAGTCACTTTCATCATGTTGGTTTGATTCATGTTCGCTACTTTGATAATTTGATATGTGGGTAGACCGGTGCTTAGGTGCTGTTCATACTTGAACAAACCTCCTACTTATGATTAACCCTCCCGCAAGCATCCGCAACTACGAGAAAAGTATTAAGAATAAATTATAACCATAGCATTAAACTTTTGGGTCCAATCGGTCCCTTACGGAATAGCGCATAAACTGGGTTTAAGCTTCTGTCACTCTCGCAACCCACCATCTATTTACTACTCCACAATGCATTCCCTTAGGCCCAAATATGGTGAAGTGTCATGTAGTCGACGTTCACATGACACCACTAAGGGAATCACAACATACATAGCATCAAAATATCGAACACATATCAAATTCACATGATTACTTGCAACATGATTTATCCCATGACCTCAAGAAAAAAAGTAATTAACTACTCACAAATAATAAACATGCTCATGATCATAGGAGTATTAAATAGCATCATGGATCTGAACATATAATCTTCCACCAAATAAACCATATAGTAATCAACTACAAGATGTAATCAACATTACTAGTCACCCCCTAGCACCAATATATAGTTCCGGTAACAAGATTGAATACAAGAGATGAACTAGGGTTTGAGATGAGATGGTGCTGGTGAAGATGTTGATGGAGATTGCCCTCCCCAAGATGGGAGAGTTGTTGGTGATGATGATGACGATGATTTCCCCCTCCGGGAGGGAAGTTCCCCCGGCAGAATCGCTCCGCCAGAGGGCAAAAGTGCTCCTGCCCAAGTACCGCCTCGAGACGGCGGCGCTCCGCCCCGAAAGTCTTCTCCTTATTTTTTCTAGGTAAAAATGACTTATATACCAGAAGATGGGCACCGGAGGTGGGCCGAGGAGGGCACAACCCACCAGGGTGCGCCTGGGCTCCCTGGCACGCCCAAGTGGGTTGTGCCCACCTGGTGGGCCCCCTTTGGTAGTTATTTGCTCCAATAACTCTTAAATATTCCATAAAAATTCTCCGTGAAGTTTCAGCTTGTTTGGAGTTGTGCAGAATAGGTGGCCTGACGTAGCTTTTTCAGGTCCAGATTTCCAGCTGCCGGAATTCTCCCTCTTGGTGTGTACCTTGCAAATTATGAGAGAAAAGGCATTAGAATTACTCCAAAAAGCATTATTATGGATAAAAAATTATAAATAACAGTAAGAAAACATGATGCAAAATGGACGTATCAGCGACATGCCGCCATTAGTGGACTCCGCGTCCCGCCTGCTGAAGTTGACCGCGTCCTCGCCCTCGTCCTCGTCCTCCGTGCCACCCTCAAGGTTGTAGTACTCGTAGTAGTGGTTGCGCGAGAGCTCGCGTTGGTACTTCACCACCGATTCCTCGACAGACAAAATCTTCTCTACCTCGACCTCGGCCAAGCACGACTCCTCCTCCCTGCGCTCCTCGATCTTCGTCGCCTCCTGCATCTCCAGCTCCTACTTGGCGATCTCATGAGGAAGCAGGTGCTCCATGGCCACCGCCACCTTTTCAGACGTGGGTTGCATGCTGGATTCCGAGGTGGCCTGGAATGTCTTGGCGTGGATGGCCTCGACCCGGGCCAGGGCGACATCGGCGGCACGGATGGCAGCTCGAGCACTCTCGGTGTTTGCAGCCGCCGTCGCAGCAGCTGCTGCAGCTGCCCTTTCGGCTGGCGCAGACGCCCTCTCGGCGGATGCGGCGGCATTCTCGGTGTAGGCGGCCGCGCTCTCGGCGTAGGCAGCGGCGCTCGGGGAGGAAGCAGCCACCGTACCCTCACAAAGCGTTTCCATGGCATCATCTTTGCAAGAAGGGGTTGCGGGAAGGGGGATCGGGATTTGTGGATTCGGGGGTTGCCGGCACTGGTGCAGATGAGCCGGCGAAGCTTAAGAAGGAAGACTTAAATAGACCCACGAATTTTCATCGCAAACGGTCTAAGTGCCATTTAAGTGATTTTCCAGCCATTTAATGACCGTAATTCAAATTTGAACTACATGTACATGCAACGGCTAACCATAACGGTTTGAAAAGCCATATTTGTGTACTTGTGTGCGAGTTAATTTCATGTGCGGTAAATTGGAATGAAATTTCAAACATATTGGTCTCACGGCTATGACACAAAGCATGGAGTGCCATAGCATTTGAATTCCAAAAAATTAAAAAAGAAGATCAGAAACACATGAAACCTTGCTTGACGTAATGTCATGCCACCAAGATGATGTGGTAAAAAATTTGGCATGTTTGACGAAAGTTTGGACACACATCCCTCACAAACCGGAGCAACTCACTAGAAGGCTCGTGGTTCCGAGAGGGAACAATTCATATTTGATGACGAACTGGAGATAGCTTCCTCTTACGGCCTTCAATTTTTTTCTACATTTAACATTCCCTAATACAACTGTCATGTGAAAATTTGGAAAATTCTAGGGGTCATTTGACCTTTCAAAGATATTTAAGTGATTTCTAGCCATTTAATGACCGTAATTCAAATTTGAACTACATCTACATGCAATAGCTAACCATAACGGTTTGGAAAATCATATTTGTGTACTTGTGTGCGAGTTAATTCCATGTGCAGTAAATTAGAAGGAACTTTCAAACATATGGGTGTCACGGCCTGGACACATGCATGGAGTGCCATGTCATTTAAATTCCAAAAAATTAAAAATGATCAGAAAAACATGAAACCTTGCTTGACGTAATGTCATGCCACCAAGATGAAGTGGTAAAAAAATTGGCCTGTGTGACGAAAGTTTGGACACACGCCCCTCACAAACCGGAGCAACTCACTAGAAGGCTCGTGGTTCCGAAAGAGAACAGTGCATGTTTGATAACGAATAGGAGATAGCTTCCTCTTATGGCCTTCAAAATTTTTCTACATTTAACGTGCACTAATACAACTGTCATGTGAAAATTTGGAAAATTCTAGGGGTCATTTGACCTTTTAAAGACATTTAAGTGATTTTCTAGCAATTTAATGACTTTAATTCAAATTTGAACTACATCTACATGCAACGGCTAACCATAACGGTTTGAAAAATCATATTTTTGTGTGCTTATGTGCGAGTTAATTCCATGTGCAGTAAATTGGAACAAATTTTCAAAGATGTTGGTGTCACGTCCTGGACACATGCATGGAGTGCCATGCGATTTAAATTCCAAAAAATTAAAAAATGATCCAAAACACATGAAACCTTGCTTAACGTAATGTCATGCCACCAAGATGATGTGGTAAAAAAATTGTCCTGTTTAACGAAAGTTTGGACACACACCCCTCACAAACCGGATCAACTCACTAAAAGGCTCATGGTTTCGAGAGGGAACAATGCATGTTTGATGACGAATCGAGGATAGCTTCCTCTTATGAACTTCAAAAAAATTCTAGAATTAACGTGCACTAATACAACTGTCATGTCAAAATTTGGAAAATTTCAGGGGTCATTTGACCTTTTTAAGTCATTTAAGTGATTTTCTAGCCATTTAATGACCGAATTCCAAATTTGAACTACATCTACATGCAGCGGCTAACCATAACAGTTTGAAAAAAAATTGTGTACTTGTGTGCGAGTTAATTCCATGTGCAGTAAATTGGAATGAATTTTCAAACATATTGGTGTCACGGCTTGGACACATGCATGGAATGCCATGGCATCTAAATTCTAGAAAATTAAAAAATGATCACGATGTAAATAGTTGATGTTCAAAAAAGAAAATGTAAAGATCTGGCAAGACAACCGGGCCGCACACGATTGGCACTCCATTTCGCGCCTCAAGGTTTGGAAGGTGAGTGGCGCGGGTTATTAATCAGACACAGTTCTGTATTGGAAATTGTCAGCTATTAAGTTCACACACGGCTTTTGTTGCGGGAATCATGTGTAATTCAAACTACAGTACTCGTAAATTTCAGCGACCGGCGTGTGTACTGATCCCGTCGATCTAGATTCTGGCTGCCAATAAATACTACCTTGCTCACGTCGTCCCGCCTGCATTCTCATCTACATCCTCCCCTCGCTCGCCCTCTCTCTCTCTCTCAAATCTCATGGTGTCGCCGATCTGCCCACGCGCCGACGAGGAGGCGCCGCCCCCCGAGGACGCTCAGTCGAAGAGCGGCAATCAGGAGGACCCCTACATGTCGCCGGATGAGGTTGCGCCAGACCCCCCAACTCTGGAGTGGTTTTGGGGCCAGTACAATCTTTGTCTGTGGGAGTCACTGCCGCTGGCTGAGAAAGCCAGGCAAGTAGCATTCAAGAAGGAGATGGCGGAGGAGGAAGCCAGGTACCAGGCGACCTATGAAGCCCGTGATGCCGCCTGGAAAAAGGAGGCGGTGGAGCTTTGGGGGCGGGCGCGTTGTCGTGCGGAGGAGGTGTACAAAGACGGGTACTTCGCGAGGAAGGTCAAAGGTGCTAGGCGCCTCATCGCTGCATGGAGGTGGGCCGATAAGCTCCAGCGTGCCACCGACGACGAGCTTCGGTGGGCGCCCAATGAAATGGCAAGATCGTCCGCGCTTGTCCGCCAGCAAGAGGCAGATCAGTGCGTCAAGAGCTACGAGACGGAGGAGGTGGAGTACTGCCTCCGCGTTGGGAAGACGCCGCGCACCAGGGAGCTGCTGGCGGGGGGCTGCCAGAATACTTCCCCTAGGAGGGATTATTAGTTTTAGTATTGTTCGTTTTCAATTTTATGCATTGTACCTAGTAGTTAAGTATCATCACGTCTATGTGATGATATTATATATATTCTGTGATGAACTAATGAACAATTAATAAATATTATGAATTCCATTTTCTATCTGTTTTCGTATACTAATTTGTATCTAGCTATTATCATCCACATATACAAAATGGAAAGCATATACACACACATTGAAACAGAACATATAAGAACGGAAAACATAGTACACACATTGTAACAGAGCAATATTATGATTGCTGGAATACATAGTGATCCACGTCGAAATGTCATGTGTGTACTAGCCACCTATGTAATTGGATGTTTGCCGCGTATCACACACATCTTGTTTATGTGAAACGTTTCTGTTCTCTTGGCTCAACACAAACAGTTTACGGGAATGAAGTGTATGCCCTCCATTGCACACACATTGATCTGGTTGAACCATTTTTGTTGCGTTGCCTAATCGAAAACAGTTCATCCAAGTGAACCATATGCCGTATATCGCACACACCTTGATCTGACTGACTTATTTTGTGTTGCCTAATCACAAACAGTTCATCTGAGTGAACTGTATGCTATATATCGCACACACCTTCATCTGGCTGTCCGTTTCTGTTGTTCCGCCTAATCACAAACAGATTATCCGATTGAACTGTATGTTGTATATCGCACACGCCTCCATCTGGTTGCCCGTTTCTGTTGTTCTGCCTCATCACAAATAGTTAATTGAACTGAACCATATGCCCCGCAACGCACACGCAACTAAAATCTGAACCGTATTTGATGTATCCGCCATCGCAAACGTTTTGCATCTTTTTTGACGGGTTTTTTACAGCAACGTTTGCGATTAATGCATCGCAAACAATTTCGTCGAAGGGTCTCTGATAGTAGTGTCGCGTTAGCAGCATCCTGCGGTAGTGCTTATTGCTTTCAACCTCAATCAACTCTTTTATTTTTCATCTACAATCTGAAACATTACTCTTTCCGCTGCAATTATCACTTCCTACCACAAGTTACATTAACCCTTGTAACTAGCAAGACTAGTGAGACTGATAGTACCAGTAGTTTCATTAGGAACCAATACAAGTGTTGTAGTTTTGTGCAGATATTGATCATTGCTTGTTGTTCAAGCACTCCTACTAATTAAATAAACTTTAAGGTCATCCACCTGAGGGAAATTGCTGCTTACCTACAAACCTCCGCACTTGGGGGCCAACAACTTCCTAGAATAGAGGAAGCATTTTTTCATGTAAATTTCCTCCTCCAACCCTGCATTTAGTAAAGATATATTAACATCCATTTAATGAACAATTAGATTGTTTGGGGGAGGGATGAGAGTAGTACTTGAATGGTGGTCAATCCGATCACAAGTACATAAGTATCAAATAAATATCTGACTTCCTTTTGGTTATAACCCTTGGCTACAAGCCGGGCCTTGTACTTTTCAATAGTATCATCTAAGTTTTTGCTTGAACACCCACTTACATCCTATAGTTTTACACCCATAAGGAAGACCAGTGATCTTTCATTTCCCATGAGCCATGATGTAATCCATCTCACTACGTACAACTTCCTTCTACTAGTCAACATCAGGAGATGCATAAGTTCTACAATAGAAGTGGGGGTATCATCCATGAGGTACACAATGAAAACCTCATCAAAATACTGTGTAGTCATTTGTCTCTTGCTCCCTCTTGGAGCTTCATTGTCATCATCCTCAGGGATCTTATTTTGTATTCTCTCATAATGTTCCAACGAAGCAGTGGGTTCAAAATTTGTGCATGATCTCTAACTAAATGAGCTAGGCATATCTTTCATAGGAAAAAATCCTCAAATAAAATTGCATCATTCGACTCCATAATTGTACCAACATTCATGTCAAGTACCACACATTTCATCACTAGAAATATATAGCTAATGCTATGGAAAGCATAGCCAAGAAAATACACAATCAACGATTTTTGGCCCAAGCTTATGCTTCTTGGGAATTGGCACATTGACTTTTACCAAGCAGCCCCAAGTTCATAAGTAAGAGAGTTTAAGCATTTTCCATTCCCATTTCTTAAATGGGGTAATCTCTTTATTCTTTGTAGGAACTCTATTTTGGACATAACTTGAAGTCATAAAAAAACCCACCATTCCTTGGAAAGTCCCGCTGTGTCTAGCAAGTTGTTAACCAAATTAGTTAGAGTGCGGTTCTTTCATTTGGCAACCCCTTTGACCGGGACTAATAGTGAGGCATCATCTCATGGATTATATCATGTTCTCACAGAATAAATTTACCTCATATGGAAAATACTCTCTACCATGATCCGACCTAAGCTCTTTAATCTTCCGATCAAGTTGATTTTATCCTTCGGCTTATAGATTTTAAAGTAGTGAAAAACCTCATCCTTTTTACTAGATATACCATGCAATGTCTAGTAGAGTCATCTATCGAAGTCATGAAATACCCTTTTCAATCCTTCGTCAACGCACCATTCATCTCACAAATCTCTGAATGTATAAGTTCTATGTTGTCAAGTTCCTCGCCTCAGTAGTCATATGAGACTTGCGAGATTGCTTTGCTTGCACACAAACTTGACACTTAGAACCTTTGACAATGGTGAATTTTGGGATTAAACTTGAATTTGTTAGTCGCATCATGCAACAAAAGTTAATACGAAAAATTTATGAATGACAAACATTCGATTAAATTTTAGTGCAACCATTATTAATAACTTTAGTACAAAAGCCTCACAAAGCTAGGCTATGCAAGCCTCCGCGCTAATATTATTTGCCAAAAAATTGACCATACTTAGAGAATATAACCTTAATAGATTCAAACACCAATTTATAGCCATCTAGACATCCGCTGATAAAAAAATATTTATCGTAGGGACATGTTGCACGTTCTTCAGTCGCACGGTCTTTCCCGAAGAAAACTTCAGATCAACCATACGAACACCATGAATAGTATCATGTGATCCGTTCCCATCAGTATGAAAGTAGTGCTTGCAAACTGATAAGAAGAAAACATAGAAATGTCAGCCCATACATGTATATTGTCACCCGTGCCAATCCATGATACCTCCATCCTGCATCACTATTTCCTATTATAATTTATCCTATTTCAATGATATATTTCAAATTATGATGCAACTATAATGCCTTTTCTATCTCAAAATGCAAGGAATACAAGAGAGAGGAGTTGCCGGAAGAAGGAAATTTGGACTTGCAATAGAAGAAAAAGCAATTTTTTGGGTAGAGTGGATTATTGAGAATTATTGTAGAATATATAAGGAATTATGGAGGAAAAAGGGCTAGAGGGGACCCACCATGCCTCCACACGGCCTGGTGGCGTGGTCACCCCCTAGGCGTGCGCCATGGTCATGTGGGGCCCTGGTGGCTCGTCTCCCGATGCCCTTTGACCATAAATTAAGAAAATGCCCTGAAAAAATCACAGAGAATTCTCGGGACTTTTCCCCACGGTCTGCGAGGCAGAACTTTGGCGGAGCACTTTTTCTCTCCGGCAGAGCGATTCTGCTAGGGAAACTTCTGTCCCAGAGGGGAAATCGAATCCTTCATCATCACCATCACTCCAATCATTGTGGGAATCATCATCTTCATCAAGATCTTCACCAACACCATCTCATATCTAAACCCTAGTTCTTTCTTTGTGTTCAATCTTTGTATTAAACCTCAGATTGGTACCTGGGAGTACTTATGTGTGTTGATTACACCTTGTAGTTGATGCATAAGAGTTTTATTGGTGAAACATTGTTGAGTTTAGATTGTTCATCATATATTTATACCTATTGATCATGATCCATATGATGTGTTGTGAGTAGTTTCATGTGTTCTTTAGGACATGGGAGAAGTCTTGTTTCTAGTAATCATGTGAAGTTGATTACCATTCAATGTTTCGATGATATGTTGTGTAGTTCTTCCTTTAGTGGTGTTATGTGAACGTCGACTACATGACACTTCATCATCTTTGGGCCTAGGGGAAGATATTGTGGAATTAGTTGTAGATGATGGGTTCCAGGAGTGATAGAAACTCAAACCCCAGTTTAGGAACTATTGTGTGAGGGGTTGTTTTAGATCATATTGTTTAATGCTATGGTTAGAAACTCAAACCCCGGTTTATGAACTGTTGTGTGAGGGGCTGTTTTGGATCATATTGTTTAATGCTATGTTTAGATTTATCTTAATTACTTCTCTTGTATTTTCATATGCTTGCATGGAGAGTATAATCATAAGTAGGTATTTGTTCAAGTTAGGACAATATCTTAGCTCCAGTTCACCCACACAACACTTATCAAAGCAATGAATGGTAACTTAATGAATCATGGTGAAAGTAACTTGATGAGATTCCCGTGTGTCCTCAAGAGCATTTTAGCTATTATAAGAAACAACACTGGCTTTTCCTTAGATTAAATAAGGAATGAGCCACTTGCTGCACCTATTTACTTTTGTTACTATTTGCCTTGTTACATATTATATTGCTAACAAACTATGTATCAAAACTATCTTCACAACACTTGTAGTGAAACCTTGCTTAAAACTACTTGTAAATTCCTTTTGCTCTCATTGGGTTCGACACCTTACTTATAGAAAGTACTACGATTGATCCCCTATACTTGTGGGTCATCAATCCACCATTCAGATGAATGACATACCAAAATAAAAGTAGGAAAATTACCATACCTGACATCCTTCATCTCAGTATCGCTAATAGTGAGATTAGAATATTGCCAATGTTCTCATGCTGACGCATGTCAAAGCGGTTCTTGCTGGCTGAATCCCAATGATCATCTGCCTCGTAGACAAGACACTCTCATTTCTTCTTCTTCTTCTTCTTGAAGTTTGCAGATTGAGAGGTTGTGTTCTTGTCTTAAAACTTTTCTTACCATCTTGCTTGTTCTTGTTCTTGAAATTGTGGGAATGGGAATTCTCTTCTCGCACCATATTGGCACTAGAACTTTCCTTGTAGACTCGAGCACGTGTATCTTTTTCCCTCGTCTTCTCTTCCACATCAAGAGTGTCAACTAGATTGACAACGGAAAACTCTTACCCCTTGAGTTTTAGAGAAGTGGCGAAATTCCTCCACGAAGGAGGAAGTTCGGCAATAAACTTGTCCCGTGATACACAATTGAAATGCTCAAGTTCCTTAGACAGTGGCTGAATCTCATGAGGCTGCTCAACCATGGAGAGGTCACCAATCATCTTGTATTCATGATATTGCTCCATGACGTACAACTCACTTTTGGTGTCCGAGATCCAATCTTGGCTTCCAGTGCATCCCACATATCCTTACGACCTTAACAACCTCAATGATCATGAAAGGATCGGTGATCTTGTCACAAAGAACACTCATAACAGCACCTCCGAAGAGGGTGTCAATAGCCTGGAATGCTTGCTCTAGTCAAGGAGTAAGCGTTCCCCTGGCTTGCCCTTAGAGGCGTGAAAATAGTTCATGGTGGTTAGCCAAAGAACTGGCCTGAAACGCCATCGCTTGTAATTCATAGCCTCAAACGGAGGAGGTCTAAGGGTCATGGTGAAAGTAATTGAAGAAATTTACCTACACATATAAGTTTTGGGGGTTGTTAAATATTTGAGCAATTTTACATATAAATTAATCTTGAAATGCGATGGATAAATCATGACGAACGAAATAAACATTATGATCAAATAAACAATAGTTCTATGCATGGTAGACATGTAATCAAGTAGATATGATCAAAGCAATCTGTCCAGATCAATTAATAGTAGTAATAAAAAATCCCTAACATTAGGGATAAGAACACATACAATGCAGTGGATGATGAGGCATTCGCATTCACGATACCACACTAGTGAGCGGCATGCTGGTGAAGAGCTCATCAATCGCGGAAGAATTCGTCGTTGGGGAAGTAGTCGTGTGCCACACGGCAGGGAAGAATTCAGCAGTAGCGCTACCCAAAAAGACTTGATCGTCCCTCTCATGTACAAGATCACAAGAGGCGGGTTCCGGAGACCTACTATCTCACTTCTCCGTGTGTGCCAACAAGAGAGGGGAAAGACGTAGGCAGCACAAAGCTTTGGGACGATGCGGCAAGCGCATAGAAGGCGAAGTGACTCACACACACTCGTCTGCATAGATGAACAACCTCTTATAGGTGAGTTGCAACTGACCCACTCAAAAGAGGAAGAAAAACTGACGCTCACCGGGGATAGGAAGAGAAACACTCTACAATGGTTTAGTTTCATCTTTCACTAGCCAAAAACGTTTTGACTTCTTTCTTGCATGACAATAAGAAATTAGCGAACACGTGGCATATGTCCTAGCGCGGTTCGATCATGAAACATGACACGCGCGTGCGAGGCGTGGCTGGCGACGGAGGAGGAGGGTTCATGTATATGCCCCCTTCTCAAGCTCTTAATGTGTGGAACAACCAACTTTATACGTTTGTCCCAAACAACCTCCACTAGCATGATGTAGCTAAACTTACCACACCCGGGGCCATATTGGCCTATGTGATTTTCCCTAGGAATAAATGAAAGTAATAATGGGCAAAGCCCAATAATTCTAATAGGTTAATTTGGCTAGAACCGTTGGCACATTTAATAAGGGTATCAGCCACAATGTTAAACACCGGAAATATAGATTTCCTTGCCAAAGACCTTTCTTAATATGGAAATATTGACCAACATCATCATTGACTTTTATGGCTACCCTACCACCAGACACAAAGCTATTTTTTGATAAGGGGTGTTTTATTACTTAAAAGGTTTAAGTATTACAGCCGATCTCTGCGTAACTAAGATGCACGCAGTCAAACCAAGTCCAAACTCAAAAAGAAAAAGGGCGAAATACAAGTAAACATAAGACTATAAGCCACCTAATCCATGGGAGGGTCAATGCTGAAATCATGCTGCCATCCATGTCGGATAAAAGCATCCCTCGCCGTGCTATCAAGTCGTGTACACACCTCCATAAACAGGTCTCGATTCTCCACACGTTATAGAGACGACCATAAACAAAGTGTATGGGTACATCTATAGATAACATGCACAAGAGAAGTGCTTTTATCGTTAAAAACATTATCATTTCTACATAGCCAAAGCGACCAAATAATGGCAAGCTCTCCCACCTTGAGAAGAATTCTAAACATGTGATCAATCCCATGCTCTGCCTGCACCATTGCCCCTCCCCTCCATGCCGACGACATCGACATCGACGCTGCTGCTGCGACTGCTGAGCCCCTCTGTTTCTCCATGGACCAAGCTGGCAGCAAGGCCCCTGCCGATGAGACAGTCTCCACCAAGGCCTGCCGTGCTCCAGCTCCGGCCACCTCCACTGGGCTGCAGTTGGGCGCGGTCACCGCGCGGGTGCAACAGATGGCCATCCAGGAGGAGGATGCGGCCCCAACCCCCCATCGTCTCTTCGCGAATGTGCCAGCCCCTTTGTTGCCCCCGCCGCGTCCCTCTGCCCCGCTGAAGACAAGGACGGCCTCGGCTCCGGTTCGTCAGAGTGCTCGGCAGGCCAGCAACCACACGGCGGTCCCGGTGGCGCACCGGGCCATGCTACGTCTGGTTCGCGATCTAGGGCTGCTCGGCCCGAAGGATAAGATGACCCCCAAGGCTGCGAAGGCACTGATAAAGAAGTTCGATGAGCCGCTCACGGAGGAGGACATAGAAGGCCTGGCCAAGCTCACTTACGTGGATCATGGGGCTCTCTGCATCACTGCTGGCCTCGCCGGGCCTGATGGTGCTCCCTGTGGGGATGATGTTTAGATATGTTACATTCTGCTGCATGTAGTCTCCAGAGGCGGTCAGCACTCGGCTGGCTCAAGTTAGGTGTCATGATTAGTGTTAGGTTAGTCTGCAAGTTCTCTTGCCGGTGGAATTTGGGGCCTATTGGTGGCCACCGGCATGCCACGGTTGTATGGGTGGTGTTCTTCCTCTTCATTAGTAATATGTTTGTCTCTGGAGAATCCCTAGTGCCCCATGAGTAACATCGACTGCGCCATGATGTCCTGGAATGTTAGGGGGCTGAACTCAGCAGCCAAAAGGGAAGTAGTTAGGGAGGCGGCAACGGCGCATAAGCTAGCAGTTCTGTGTCTCCAGGAGACAAAGATCAAAACCTGGACACAAGCTATGGTGAATGACATTGGAGGAGGGTGGATGAAGGACTGCGTGGTACTGCCTGCGTTAGGATCTAGAGGAGGCATAGCGATTTTTTGGAATAGAGAGCTGGTCACTGTGGCTTCTCAAGCCATAGGTCAATTCTCTATCACGGCCACGGTTAGTTTAGTTGGATCACCATCTAGTTTCACCCTCACCTCGGTATACGGCCCTTCTGACGGCACAAACAAAGAAGCTTTCTTCTCCGAATTAGTTAGAGCCGCTCCTCCTTCAAGCACTCCGTGGCTCCTGAACGGAGACTTCAACGTAATCTACGAAGCTAGGGATAAGAACAATCTCAATCTTAATAGGAGGATGATGAGTAGGTTTAGAACGGCCCTCGACACGGCGGCACTCAAAGAAATTAAGTGCAAAAATAGGGGATTTACCTGGAGCAATGAGAGAGAATCCCCCACGCTAGTCAGCATTGACAAATTCTTTGCAAATTCGGAATGGGAGGCAATTTTTCCTTCTTTCATGCTGATGGCTGCTTCCACACCATGCTCGGATCACTGCCCTTTGGTCCTAGCCAGTGCAACTGCACCTCCCCGGCGGGCAAGATTTCGGTTTGAGAGTTTCTGGGTGAATTTCCCTCACTTCAGAGAAACAGTGCAGAGGGCCTGGGAGCGCCCAGCCACCCAATCATCTGCATTCAGCAGAATCAAAACTAGGTTTGAAAGAGTGGCCAAAGACCTGAAAATCTGGAGCAACGGCTTATTCAGTGACTCCAAAGTGCAGTTTCACATTGCATCAGAGATTATTCTGCGGCTGGATGTCGCCATGGAGAAGCGTCAGCTAACCGCCTCTGAATTCAACCTCAGAACGCTCCTGAAGCAGAGAGTCGTCGGTTTGGCAGCGATAGAAAGAGCAAGAAGGCATCAAGCATCACGCATAACCTAGCTGAAGGCAGGAGATGCCAACATTGCTTTTTTCAATGCAAAAATCAACTCCAGGAGAAGACGAAACTTCATACACTCCCTGAAGACTGACAGTAGAGTAGCAACCGAGCATGACGACAAGGCAAACATCATTCACGAGCATTTCTCCAAGATTCTAGGCTGCAGAGAAGCAAGGCCTTGCACCATCAACTGGGCTGAGCTGCATATGCCCAGGGTGGACGCTGAGGGTCTCTACATCCCATTCACTGAGCATGAGGTTTGGACGGCCATCCTGGCTTCGCCTGCCGAGAAAGCTCCGGGTCCGGACGGCTTTAATGGCCAATTTTTTCGCTCTTGCTGGGACTTAATCAAGGATGAGATCATGGCAGTATTCAACCAATTTCACAGTCTATCAGGCGCAAATTTTGCGAGGATAAACAACGCCTTTGTCACGCTCCTGCCAAAAAAAGACGGAGCAGAAGGTGTAGGAGACTTCAGGCCGATAAGTTTGATCAATTCGGTAGCAAAGCTCATCACCAAGGTTCTGTCGATGCGGCTTGCAGAGAAGATGGAATCCATCATATCACCAGCGCAGAGTGCTTTTCTCAAAACAAGATGCCTGCAGGACAACTATCTGTATGTTCGAAATTCAGTTCGTTCCTTGCACAGAACAAGAAAACCCGCTCTATTGATCAAACTTGATATAGCGAGAGCTTTTGACTCAGTTTCCTGGGAGTTCATATTGGAATTACTGCAAGAGCTAGGTTTCGGGCCGCGATGGAGGGATTGGATCACCTTACTCCTCTCCTCAGCTGCATCCTCCTTCCTGCTGAATGGTACACCAGGTAATTTCATCAAGCATTGCCGAGGTCTTCGCCAAGGGGATCCTCTATCCCCCCTCCTCTTTATCTTGGCAATAGATGTGCTCCACCGGCTAATTGCCAGAGCAGCGGAAGCTGGTATTCTAGCACCTCTGCCGGGCCGTGAGCTTAAGCTGCGCATCAGCCTCTACGCTGATGACGCGATCATTTTCGCAAACCCTAGGAAGGACGAGATAGACAAGCTAATGGAGATCATCAGCAGTTTTGGGAACGCATCGGGTTTGCATCTTAACATCAACAAGTCATCAGTCACGCCCATTAGACGTGAGAACATTAATCTTCAAGAGGTTCTGCAGAACTTTGGCGGCAGCATTAATGAGTTCCCGATCAAGTACCTTGGTCTCCCAATCATTTTGGGGCGAATCAGACTCGTTCATCTCCAGTTCATTTTGGACAGAATTAGAGCCCGTTTGGCAGGGTGGAAGGGCCGGCTGATGTAAATTGCTGGGAGGAGGGTGCTAGTCAGAAGTGTGCTGTCAGCCATCCCTACTTTCGCCCTCTCCGTGCTGCATCCACCCAAAGGAATCTTCAGAGAAATCAACAAAGTGCGCAGGCGGTTCCTATGGGCACAAGATGATCGGCTAAACGGTGGCCACTGCAAGGTGGGATGGAAGAAAGTCTGCACACCAGTTGATCGCGGGGGCCTCGGTATTCTTGATCTCAATAAATTCTCAAGAGCTTTGCGCCTCAGATGGATATGGCTATCCTGGCAAAATAGCGACCGCCCTTGGAAAGGTTCTGCGCTTCCCTGTGATGCAGGAGACTGGGAATTCTTTGACAAAGCAACATCAGTTACCCTGGGCAATGGCCAGATTGCTTCGTTCTGGCGATCCTCATGGCTTACATCTCCCTGCCTGGCAACTTTATTCCCGGATCTGTACAAGCACTCCAGGGGGAAAACCAAATGTGTGGCTGATGCTCTAGCAAATGACTCCTAGATAAAAGATCTAAGACAACGAGCAAATACAGAATTAACACGGAACTTTCTTATTCTGTGGAGAGCAATCAGGACAGCCAACGTGACCTTGCAGCCCCACTCTGAAGACACAATCACATGGCAGTTGCATACTTCAGGAAGCTACAGCGCATCCTCTGCTTACAATGCCCAGTTTCGGGATCTGCCAAGAACTGATTTCAAGACTTTGATCTGGAAAACCTGGGCCCCTGGCAAGATCAAATTCTTCTTCTGGCTCCTGCTTCAGAACTGGCTATGGTGCAGCAATAGATTATAGCGGCGAGGTTGGGAAAATAACTATTTCTGCCCCCTTTGTGTGAGGAGCCTTGAATCCTCCACCCATTTGTTCTGGGAGTGCCCACTGTCAAAGGAGATTTGGCGCCGCACCTCGATCTGGCCGGGCTGCGAAAAGCTCACCCTGCTAACTGAAGACTGCAGCCTCACCTCAGAGCAACGAGTCCTCAACCTGCTCCAACAAGCAAGACCAAGCCTCAAAGCAAAGTTGAGAACAATGATTTTCCTGATTGCCTGGCACATTTGGCGCGAACGAAATAATCGCATCTTCCAACACACAAACAGCCAGATTTGCAGCATTGTCTCAGCAATCAGTTGTGACATGGACTCCTGGAAGCTAGCTGGAGCGAAGTGCCTCCAGACACCACTGGGAGATCCAGGCTAGATAGGCAGGTCCTGTAGGACCGAGGTGAATCTATTTTCACCACTTCTGTAACCCACCATGATCACTTGATCATGAACGATTTTCCCGCTCTCTACGTGCTTAATATATGAATGCCGACGAATGTCGGTTCTTTCAAAAAAAAATATAGAACGAGCTAAATTGCATTGGAAAAACAAGTATTTTATTGTTTCGTCGTGATGACAAAAAACACATTGTGTACTTCCATGCCAATTCCTCTTAATAAGGTTATCTTTAGTACGAATGACTCCTCGATGAAGATACCACGCAAAGATTTTATTCTTAAATGGTATCTTCATCCTCTAAATCTTATTATTATCAACTGGCACCTCTGACTAGATCAAAGCTCTATACATAGAGTCCAGCGTGAATTTACCACTCACGTGTAGGTTTCAACGAAATTCATCGGTACCTTATGACAGATGTATCGTGGACAATCTCTATAACAAAGTGTTACATGATTCAAGTCTGGTATCAATTAAATCTCTTCTGAACATCACATTTGGTGGAAAGGATTCCATAACCGTGGCAATAGTATCACCCTGTGACACACAATGTTGTATAGACACGAAGCTATTAACCCAAGTCCGCAATTTGGTCATACTTATATGGGAATAATTACACTAAAGTTTAGTTTAAACAACTCCAGGTGGCCAACACGAGGTCCACAAACAACTCCATGAGATCCTCCTTGATTATATCCTAGAAGCTCATAGAGAACTTCAGCCGGGCAACCATCACGACTTATGCTTAATCTTGATGTCAGGAAAGCATTAGACGGGTGGATTGGGTGTTTCTGCTTTCGGCGGGCTATGGCGGGCGTGAATCTGCGGCATTCTCGCTTCGGCTTCAACAACAATGATCGCCAATGGCATACCTGGCGAGGTCATCAACAACAGACGAGGTTTGCGTGAGGAGATCCCCTCTCTGGAGAGACAAAACAATTGTTTTGCCCATCTCCACAGACGCTGCGCAGTAGAACAGAGCCAAGCTACAGGAATCAATTGACGTAAGAAATAGAGAAACTAAATTTTATCCATGCCAATAGATTATGAAATTCAGCTGTTGCTCATAGCTCCACACAAAATAGCAAAAAGAATCCCAAACGCAAAAGCGTGATGCGCAATCATGGATGCCACTATAGCTCGGTGCATATGTGATTCGATTTGATTAGCAACTGGTTGCATCTTTGAACTTGCATTAGAAAAAGTAAGCGAAAGCTAAGACGACTCCATGAAGAATCTGATCATGCAATAAACATTTCCCCTTAGTAGATAAAAAGAAGCGCCAAAAATTTAAATAAACGAAACTGTTGGTCTGAATCATTGCGCACTTTGATCCCGTGATTCGACTCCTTTCGGCCGGAATTTTTTTTTTTTTGAAACTTTAAGTATGCTTGAATACATGCAGCTCAACTTATCGACATAATTTTTCAGCTGTTCTTGGAGTCATAATCACCACTCCAGCAAGTGGTGGTTCTCCTGTTGATCGCTCTTCTCACTTTGTTGCTGCATGATCTAACCAGAGAGCAGGGCCCGCCGGTAGCCCCAGAATAATTAGCATTTAGGCAGCTGATACTGATCAATCGTAGTACTAGTAGTTATTAAACCCCACTGTATGATGCACATAGACATAGACGTCGATTGCAACAGCTTTCGTCTTGTCTTGGTATTTTCTGGCACACATCACTGACTCATTTTTGCAAAGAAAACAACATGCTTGTACTATGTGTCGATACATACTTCCATCTAGCTACTGCTTCGAATGGGGTTCGGTGCAAGTCAGACTCGGACGAAACACTGGGTCCGTAAAATCTCACCAACACAAGGTCTTGGGGTCACATACGGAGAAGTTTTGACGAGTTAAAACCCTTATTAATTTAGAATGTGTTCGCCTGACAATGCCTTGTTGAACTTGTTGTCTTGATCTTGTTAACAAATTTTGAATCTATGCGCAGTTCCAACGATGACCCTTGGGAGTGACAGGGGGACTCAAATAGCCCCATTTAAAAAAAATTGCGAGCAAATATCGCCCCAGATAATAAACAGACAAGAAGCACAACACCGCATCACATCATGACGAAATTAACGAGAGATGAATGAGGCCGATGACCCAACAACATCAGCAAGAGAAGAGGCAGCGACAGCAACGGCAGGAACGACGACACGACGACAGTGGTACGAGCACCGCACGGCCGGCCACACCAATAACTGTACGCGCCAAGAGCTGCACTGCACGCCCTCGCCGGCCGCCGGTACCAGACTCACTACACATGCCCGCAGGCCGCAGCCAACCCGCTCAGCACGTGCATTGCTCCCGTTCCGGCACGTTGTCATGACCGGATTGGCGAACGCACGCACTATCTTGCGGTACGTACGAAGGGTACTAATCTTCGCTATCGGCGAGATTCTACGGAGAAGTCGAGGGGGGCCGAAAGCGAGATCCTCCGGAAAACGTACGTGCCCAATCACTCGCTCGGTCACCCGTGCAACGTGTCGCGGGGCTTCAGAGTTGCAATCGTAGTTCAGTTTTTTTTTTCGACCTGCTTTGCTCGATTTGTTGGATCGTAATCCATACTATTCTTAGGATTCATTTGCACTAGATTTTCCGCTATAGCAGATTTTTCGTCCCCTCCAACTGCTCCGACCTTACGTGAAAATCCCGTGCTATCTTTTGCGCATTTTGTACAATCATATGCTGGTATCCAAGATCCAACTCCAAAAAATATTCCCGTGTTCATGCATTTGAGAGGTTCTACAAATCAAAGAGGGAGGCCCTCGGGTGATGAAGAAAAGATGATCCTCCGGGTGTCCATATCATGTGATGCACGGTTGCACAGGCCGAACCCGAGTCCCATGGCCAACACGAGGTGGAGAACATCTTGGTTCGAAAAGATGAAGAAAACGTGCGCATCCTGGAGCAGCACTTCATAGCACTTCACAGATGCAAATTACCACTCCGACTCTTTCGGCCGCGGCCCACGGTAATGACAGCGACCCTTTCAGATCGGACCGAGATAAAATACACGTTAAGAACGAGCTTTTGCATAGGTTCCTTGGGACGGTGCGGCATCAGGCAATGATGCGATGCGACCCAACCCAAACCCCACGCCACCAGAATGATTCACCTCACGCTCCAATCACTTGCTTGACTAGTCTCATGATCAAAAGCAGCCTTCCCCCTACGTGCGTGTCCCTCCCCTTCCATTGTTTTTCCTACGTTAGCTTTGCAGCACTCAGCCACATACTACCTCCATTCCTACATAAAAGACATTGGCCCCAACGTCTTATACGACCTCCGTTCCAAAATTGATGACGTTTTGGTAGGCTAAACAGGTACTTCCTCCGTTCCAAAATAAATGACCCAACTTTGTATTACTAAGCAATGTAGCAAGGAATGGAGCTGGTATTTTTTTTATAAAGACAATATATTAATATCACGAAGATATTGATTACACCCAGCCTCTGCAACAACGCGATACCCTAATGGCATTACGGATGCACACGGCCAAAAAAAGAAGCTAAAAAAAGAAAAGCCCGCTAGAGAGTTCCAGTCCTTGCAGCAACAGTACAACCACCACCAAAACAACACCTGAAGTCGAAGTTCTCCAAAAATGATGCCTCGAAGAAGGAAACAGTGCACAAGCGCCGTCGTCACCCATTCATACATCTTGGGTTTTCACCCTAAAGATAGTCCCTGCTCTCAAAACAATGCCTTCAACAAGGCCATTGCCAGGCACAACCAATTAAGGCCAGCCCTTAGTTTTTCACCCTGAGAGGTAAGACTTTGAACTGCACTTGTGTTGTCACCCTCACTTACATACCACTGCTACAAAATCCAAAACTCCAAGCAAGTTCCTCATCGCCACAAAGGCTCCAATCACCATTACTAGTTCTCCAATCTCGGCTTCCGTGACATTCTCCGCCTCTGCCTTCACCATGGAACTAAACATATCCCATGATGGCAACAGATAGCAGAGCTTCGCACTGCTCCCTCCTTAACGGAGAACTAGTGGGCACGACCGAATCCCACTCGATCCAGCAATATCCAGGCATAACGCGCCCATGGTAGTTCGCCGGCGGAACCTTCAAGAACCCGACACGCCTACCGGATCAAGGAGGACAGGCGTCAGACAGATCTTCGTCTTGTCACTTGAGCACACCCACTCATGGACAAGCACCAACGCCATGGGTGGCCACCGCCTTGGCCTTGAATCTGAGGGGAAAACGCCGCGCATCGAGATGGAGCTCGCCCCACCACCGTCGTCTACGGCACAGGCTTAGCCCGGTCGCCTCCTCCGGCGACGAGGAGGGGGGAGGGGGGGTGGAGGGGTGGGGCTTGCGATGGCCGGCGGCTGGGTCTCCCCGTGTCGGCGACGCGGGGGTGGGGACGACTAGTATGGATTCTGGAGATAGTACTAAGCAATCCAAACAATTCAAAAAAAAAATGTAAGCTCTAGTGGGGTCACGGGACTAGTCGCCATTCATTTGTCAGCAACGTCAGTCAGACCTTGAAGAAACATCAGTCCCCATTCACTCGTCAGCAATCTCAACCTGATCCAGATAGGACTGAACTTCATTAGTCTAGGTAAATCAGTGGGACCCTGTACTTAGCATTTAGCAAGCAAGCATGTGGGTATAAGAACGAGGCAAAGGCCAAAGAGAACGGTGCCTGCGTGCGTGTTGGCTGTGTTTTTCGTTGATTCTAGCCGAATCCATGAGCGAAACAGATGTATAGAAAATATTGTGCTTTGAACCTTGTGTGTTAGTTGCAGCATCTGGTATTCCGAAAAAGCTTGTCCCTTAAATGGATGTATCTAACACTAATTTGGTGCTAGATAAATTCATTTGAGGGACAAGCTTTTTCGGATGGAGGGAGTACTAGATAGCAAATCCCCCCTTTTCAGATCTTTCAGTACTTAGTTCCTTTCCAATTCATATCTCCGGAAAGCAGCAAAGACGCGATCTTCATAGGAAAGAACTGAAAACTAGAAATAAGCCACTGACTTCTTGCCTGAATTTGAAGCCGACTGATGAGGGGAACGTTCAGATATGGGGGTGGCTCTGCGTAAGAACACTTTGCTGAGGAAGCATCACAGCAATTGCTGGTAGCGCGGGCCTTCAAATTCAATATGCATCAGCCACTTGACAGCAAAAGATATGAGAAATTAAAGCTTTGGTTCATGCACACAGCAACACTCGATTGTTGATGTGGCCCATCTATGCATTGCACGCCGATCATCATTATCACTTGCCAAGAATTTCCTGGTCAAAGCGATGGCGAGTGCCATCTTCATTATCACCCCAACAATCCTTTGAATATTAGCTAAGCCCTAACAAACAGAACAAGCTAGTGAGCTACCTATAAAGAAAGGCATCAAGGGATTACGAAATTTCAGCTGCCGATTCGACAACGACCATGACAGTATATTGTTCGAAACGTGGCATTGGCAGTGTTAGTGGAAGAACACAAGAGGAAGGCCGCAAGCAAAAAAAACAAGACAGGCCGGTCGTGTACGCACAGATTAGATGGGCATCAGCATCGCCTTGGGATTGACAAGGCAGGCAGGAACAAAAGGAATCAATGGCGGGGCGAGTGCTCTGCTAAAGGACAGCCGCTGGAACAACATTTCATTTCCGGGCAGTGTGGTAGGGCGGCAGTAACCATCAGCAGGCCAAAGGGGGGGGATCTCAATAGTGACCTTGCACAGAGCCGTGCTCCTGTTGCATGCAGCTGACGAGGAGGACACTGGCGGGTTGCAGTTCAGAGCTTTACGGGGTGTGGGTGGGTACATGGGGCATGATGAACAGGGGCGAGATGGCTCGGACGGAGGCTGATGGATCGAGGCCAGGAGGAGAGGATCCCTGTATGGGGCAACAGAAAGCGGAAGTACAGGCTCGTTCTCGGTCCTTGGAATGAGTGCCCACAAATGATCCTGCAGTCTCCGTGCAGTGCAGCGCAGTCCTGCATATCATTATGCATTTCCCTGTTACCACGGAGATGCGCCTAAACGGTAAAGATAAAGATGTCTGACAGGGTTTTGGGCAATTATGCGCTTGCCGGCTGTGAAAAGTTATGTCGAATGTCCACCCTCCCCCTCAAGAAAAAGCTGTGCTGAATGACAACGGTGAACGTGTGAGGTAACCCTGTTGTTCAACAGGAGAAATTGCTCACCAAATGATGGATGGAGGAGCAACAGGAGGCTTGGCCCCTTTGGCCATGGGAATTATTTGCCTACAGATTAATCTGCTGGAAGATCCTGCAGCTGCTTGCAGTACGCCTGTTTCTCCTTGCCGACCACCACATATTACCACAGCATCTCCATCTCTGCGCCGTGAATAGCACGCGCATGATACAGGGAGGCCCTGCAGGAGGAGTGGCAAAGGTAAAATATGAAACGAGGAACCATTTACTCAGCATAACCAGGATATCCGTAGAGCACAAACGCTACCTTAATTTGCACAGGTATTAGCAGAAAAAAAAGAGGCATTCCCTTAGAAAACATGATAAAAACATGCGGCGCTTCTCTGTCCTGGTAAGACCATGCAAGTCAATTATGAGTGGAGTTTGAATGGTATCAGAAAAAGGGGATGATACTGCTTAGTACAGACTTCTGCAAACAATGGAACAGTGATAGTGGTGGTAAAAGGGCCTACAGCTTTATATTTGGCAGATCTAGTCCGTGCAGTGAAACATTTCTAAGGCGGACTATAACATAGATATGCACATTAATATGGATTAAAAGAAAATTACCAGACAGCATTGCAGAGCCTATTAAAACCAACAACTTGGGTGGCAATTGGACCCTCTTTATTTATGGCCCCTACTATTGCACTATTTCTATGTAACCGGGTCCCTGCAAGGTGCATCGCATAATAAGGTCACGTTTGCTAGTGTTGATCATTTAGTGTCTCCATCTGTTCATGGCATAGTTTAGGAGACCAGATTATGGCAGCTCTAGCACGCAGGACACCGTCCAACAATGTTGAAAGGTCCACTGGATTGCATGTCCATCGTGCTTGTGCCAGATTGCATTTATCACGGGACTGGGGAGAAAATTATCAGGATACAGACCCCACTCATTATAAGCACTACCATGAACAGACTAATAATGAGATAAAGTTAAAACCTAGATAAAGAAGCATTGCTTAAAAGAGAGCAACTGTTCACAAGTATATGACTTTAAAAAGCTGCAAACAATGTACCAGAATTAGCGCTGCCATTTCGACCATTGGCTGTTCTTGCTCGGTTGTGCATGGATATGTGGAGGATAGAATACATATCATGTCATCAAGATCACTTTGAACGCTATGGTGATGAAGTTAAAAAACCAACTCAGCGCCCGTGTTTTAAGGGGGGCTTCGCAACTTATCTTGTTCATCCTGAACAGATAAGAATAATGGAAACTCATTAACCGAATTTCAACATAGGAAAGGACCAAAAGTGTTGTATTTAGCATGTCCAATTGATGGATCTATCATGCTTTTTAACTGGTAGGTTTCTGGGCTAACAACATCGTAAACTAGTTCAAGAAAGTTCAATTGAACAATGTACAACAAGAGAAAAATATCCGCTAAAATATGGATGTCTAACTCCTTTCTATGAAGCTACTTTATCCACTTAAGCCCTGACTGGTAGCATATGTATACACAGAACCCAGCACATGCAATTGAGAAGGGACTGTTAGTTCACAATAAGCATCTACATTTCCGCCCTGCAGCTCCAAGAGTCTCATAGACTATGAACTCTAGCAGGATGCAGTTCAAGATATGGTAGGGTTAGCAGAGGACTTTTATGTGGTAGCTAGATAAAACCTGTGCATTCAACACAGCCAACTGAAAATGCATTCTTTCTTGATAAATTTACAGATTCAAGTTGATCAAACTACAGGTGCATTTAAGCAGATGTTGTGCTCACTTACAAGCTAGCATATAATTTCCCCACAAAACCTTCCTCAACAACAACAAACATATATATACATAAAAAAAGAGCAATATAAGCTTAGGAGGCAGAGACAAACAACGAGGAAGGTCTAATTACAATAAGGCAAGAAAATGGAACTTAATACCTAGAGAAACTGTGCATATTAGAAGCTTGTGTTCATGGCTCAACAGGCCATTGAATTTTGTATGTTCCGGCAGAGAAAAATCATGAATCTCCTCTGACTATATCACTCCAAAAGTACTTTCAGTATAGATCAGACAGAACCAAAAGCATAACCACGGCATTTCACACATTGTACAATTTAAAGACCACCCACCTAAATAGTTGGCAAAACTGGCAATGTAAAAGATTTATACCCCCAATCATCAGTTACCAAGTTTGGGGAGCTCTCCTAGAGGAAATGGCTAGCGACACAAGGTTTCACTCTGCAC